>NC_043985.1:19477710-19778543 GCF_902150065.1 Myripristis murdjan
GGGAGTTGCATTAGTTTGTTTGTTTTGTTTAGAATAATTTTGAGACTACTTTTGTTGCAACAACTTTCTTTTTACCCAAAAGTCTTTTTCCAAGTGTAAGTTATTTTGTCTTTCTTGGAGATAATCACAAATAACATTGTCTATAATGGTGCTGTGTGCCCATTCTCAGCATCATGATGGCTTGTTGCTTGATGTCTGTGCCTGGCAGCTGGTTTTTGAGATCAAGCAGCTGCTGCTGGGATGTCTGCTGAGCAAGTCTCTGTTTTCCAGGCATCGTCTTCTCTGCCTGCTAATTGAGGTGTCCATGTTGTGGATGTGAGACGGTGGATTCAAAGCTGAATTATTTCCTGTTATCAGTAAAGAGAAGACTCCCGAGATCAAATGCCTTCACTCTTCATTGATGCAATGGGATTGTCAACAGCAGTATTTTCCCCCTAGACTGAAAGAGTGGACGTTACCAAAAAGATCTGATCTTACAGATGTATCACTGTGTCAAGGGCCTAAGTCAAGGATGCTGTCAAGAGATGGTTGGTTGGTGTCCACAGAAGTGATTTGGCTTCTTGGTCCTGTCTTTCCTCATGATATCAGGGCAATTATTTGCTGTCCATTGTGGAATAGCCAAGTGTCTGCATGCAGGCTTATTGGGTGAGACAGTGTGCTAGGGTTGTAGACAGCTGGCCAGAAATGTCGTGGCAGTGAGCACTCAGAATGACAACGATACCAATGCCCTCTACACAACATCAGCGCATGCTGAGACAGCACTTTGACATCCTATGAAGTGACAGAAGTAGATTATTTTTTCTCAGAATCGACGCACATGAAAATATGAAGTGACAGTCACAGAAGGACTTCTTATCTCTGATATTTATAGGTTTTTTCTAATTTGCTATGTAGAAAAATAGCCACATTTAGAGTATATGATCATTGCTTTTGTCCTCTATTAGACTTGCCCAACAGTGCCATGCTTATAACATTATATCTATGTGTAATTTTACAATATTAACATATTACCAAGCACATACCCCTCTTTTTAAGCACATACTTGTTTCACAGTTATTAATGGGAGGGGATTTGAACCACACACCTTCCAGCCAAAACCATTCCTCTCTACCCTTAAAGCAGTTGTTGCCCAATAATATACAGGGACATTTTTTGAATGCTGGGTACAGATCTCAAGTGGGCATACTCAGTTTCAGACTCAGGTTTGACTTTAATAACGTATGAATTTTTAAAGATTTTTTTCATTTTCCCATTTTTCCCTTGCTGTTACCCAAAACAGTATGTTTGGAATGCAGCCATGTAATATTTATAAACATAGCCCAACAATTTAAACCAGATTAAACTCACTCTGAAGTTGGACTCAACAGTTTTGTCTTTATTTAACTTGAACTTTATCAGATGTCAGCTGGCGCTTTACTCATATTCGATTAATGTGGCCTTAACTACAGTCCAAGTTGGGTGCAATGCATCCTGAGGTAATTTATCCCACAATGTGAACCTCCTTTATGTGCATGGGATTTAGTATTCACAGTAAAAAAGATATAATTTAGTTTTACATTCTGTTGAGTTCAGCAGTACTGGACACCGGTGGTATTTGCGTTGCTCTCCTACATCAGGCTGAAGAAAACTCAGGGTACCATACCATGGATTACAAATGAGATTCATTTATACTAAAGATCTATGCCAAGAAGATGTCCCTATCGAAAATGTCCAAGTGGAAATAGGTTTTTTGTGAATGCTCAAGAAATATGGTTCCGTGGCATCTCTCTGTAGGGAAGGAATTATTTAGCAGTACCTTGCTATAAAAGCGTGAAGTATCTTTCAGCCCCAGAGAAATGACAGCATCAAGAATATTGATAATGAAATCATCTAATCCCGATCTCCACATTTCTTAACTCTGTATTTAAGGAAAAATAATTACGCCTTTTTTTTTTTTGTGGCCAACAGCATTAAATTGCCCAGCCAATGAGATGGAGCCGAAAGCCTCTTTTATATTTATATATATCTATTGATTGCTGCACGGTGATTTATAGCAATGCAATGTAAAAACAGTGGGGGTAGAGCCATGGGTCGCTCTTACTCTGAAGGTGCCAATCCCTGCGCAGTGATTACACACCAGAAGGAAATAGACCTCCTTGTTAAAGCTTGTTAAACTACTGTCTAAAACATAATGATTGAGAAGAATTGTATTTGCACAAATACTACAAGGAAGAAAAAAATAAAATAGGTTGATTATAATTCTTGAACAGATGGAAGTCAATATTCTGCTTGCTGGTGAAACCTGTGCTCTTTGTGCAGTAACAATGAAACTACTTTAATAACTTTTTGAGTTAGCTGAGCTATAAGCAGTTCCATTTAACTGCTTTTGTGAGGCTGTATAGAATTCCTGTATGCACACGGTCTTACAGATCTTGGTCTAGCACTGAGTGTGTTAAACCAACATCAACAGTGACATTACTTAACAGAGAAGCAGGGTTTTTTCCCTCTCTGGACTTCATGGTAAGCTGTACTTCTTAATGCACCCTCTGTATGGGTGCTAGATTATTTCCCCCAGCCACGCGTGCTCTATGTTAACCTTTTTGCTTCCTCACGGCGTTTGCTAATATTGCATGCCTCTGAAAAGATCCCAGCCTTTAGCGTCCTACTGACTGTCCTTGCCTGCACCATTGAAGGGAGTAGCGTGTTCAGATGTGAAGCCTCCACTCCTTCCCCAGGATGGCAACCAGCCACTCAACTGGACTTTGCACATAATGGCTCCTGGCTTGCTCTGTGATTGTCTGGAAATGTGATTTTGATGCACTGAACAGTTTGTGTCTGTCATGACTGATTAGTGTCCTTGTTGTGATGGGTCAGAGGTACCAAAGTACACAGATACCACTGAAACAGACGGGTGTGCTTTGCTGTGAGCATGTTAATCATGGCGCATTCGACTCTCATGCTAAACAACATATCAGCAAAGGGAGAATGTGCCATGTATTGTATGCAGTGGATGGCACATGAGAATGATGAGGGTCATTTTGATTTGCACAGTGACAGCATATAGTGCCATGTTAGACAGTGTATTTGGAGTTATTCTTGGTCACCTATGAGAATAAGAAAATAACCTTTGAAGGGAGTACGTTAAATAGCAATTACTCAAAAAGTAAGTCAGGGAAGAGAAAGACCTATTTTCCTCTCCGGGTCTGACTACATTAACATTTAACAGGAAGGAGTGTCTGCTCAGTGATCTTCTACTAACTGTTTCCTCCCACCCTGTTTCACCTCCAGCATGGAGGCCTTAGAATTCACCAACCCAATGGCTTTTGTTCCCTCTGTCTTGTAATCAATGCCTTCCTCCACTGTTAAGCATTGAAATTATTGATGTCCTCACATTGGCTGCACTGGGACGGGTGCCAAGCCGTGTGAGACTCATACTCCTGCTTGACTCCTTCTCCTTGTCTGCTATTGGCTGAGCCTGTAGCATCACAGCCCTCCCTGCACATCCTGGCTTTAGAACCTCATTGGACATTGAAATGACATTTTGTCTGGTTCTGCCAAATATAGCCAGGAGAAACCCTGCTTTTAAACTTGATAAATCAAAATCAGACACCCCAAAATAAATACAATGAAAAAGCTCTTCTGTGCCTTCCAGTATCATACCAAACTTTATGCCATTTGAAAAATCTTGTGTTGCTAAGGCGAAACCCGTCACCTGCTCATCCGGTGCTCTGACTCTAATGCTGACTCTAATGCCTGTTGTGGTGTGTGTTGCACAGGGCCCCTCCCCAAGCTGGAGCCTCAGAGCTGGAGGTAATCTCCCAACAGGTGGAGGAGGACAACCAGTGTGTAGCCCCTGTCCAGCTGGTCAGCTTCGCCTACAGAGATTTGCCTCTGGCTGCCCTGGACATCTCCTTAGCTGGATCGCAGCTCATCTCTAACCCGGACGAAGAAGACAACAGAGAAGGGTATGCCCCATGTAGTTGCTTCACCACATTCCTTCACCTTCACCATTGTAGATTTGGTGAGGTTATGAACAGCTAAAGCCTTTATCCGTTGAAAAAATCTCTAGAGATTAAATCTTTCTCACAGGATACAGGAGATAATACACACCTGTGACTGCCATGACTTTCTCAAGACCACATCACGAGTGTGAGGCACTCATGTAGAAGAAAACAGTGTTGAATATGACCCTGTGCTGAAGGAATGTGATTAAGTATTATGTGACTGAAGTGAAAATATAGACTTCAATTTTCATCATTTGAGGTATATCAAAGATCATGCCAAACAAATGAATAGCATGATAATCAAAGAAATCTGTCTACGAGTCTGTGCACTAAAAAGCACAAAGTATAATTGCTCATTGATTGATATTCATAATGCCTGCCATCAAATTTAACAAGATATTAGAGAACTGGTGTTTGAAACATTGTCTCTGCTTGTTGTGTGGAAGGGCTGTATCCATAATTAGACAGAATTGCAATTACTACAGTCTATAATTCACCCTGGCAGGGAGAGGCTCTGCCTTCACTCTGTCTATTGCTGGTTATTGCACATGATAATTACACCTGGCATACTGAATCACCTCTCATTTTATAATAGAGCTGAGAGTCCAAGATATTTGGCAATGAATTTATTAGTGTCACCCTGGTAAATGGACAATACCTTAACTGACATGTTCATTTCAGCTCAATGACACAGCAGATTCTCTCCACTCAAGACAGGCTTTCTTTTCATCCGGTGGATTTTTTGGCAGAAAACAAAGAGTGTCGTTAGCACCATATTTTCCCTGAAATGTCAGAGCCCTGTGGCAGTGTTGTTTCTGTCCATAGGGTCTGCTTGTCCTGGGTGTGCACGTTGTTTTCTTATCATCATATCACCAGGCTGCAGGGCCAGTACTCTCAGGACAGGACACACCCCTCCCAGAGCACCCTTGTAGCAAGTGTCCATGGCTCTCCGCACAGGAAGCGTGACTCACAAGCCTTTGGCATGCTGCGATGTTGGCATCCATGCAGAGAAAGTCAACAAACAGCATAAGCTTAATTAGAGCATCCAGCATTTCACCGTCCAAGCCCTGGTGTGTCAGCTGACCACGCCCGGACGGACCTTGCCTAGTCTGGCCTGGTCCGGGCCTTTGGCTCTGTGGGACGGAGGGCAGGGACAGATGGGTCCTGTCCCAAACACCCACTCTCCCACCCTTCCTCATGAGCTCTCTCTCGCTCCCTCTTGTTCACAAAAAACCCACAATGCACACAAAAATACATATACCAGTGGCGCAGGAGACGGAGGGAGCTGGCAGCCCCGTGCACTCAGCGTCACTGTGGGCACTCGTATGACGATGGGGCCATATGACACCTTGGTCCCCTGGGAAGTGACACAGTGGAGTGGAAAAGTCATGCAGCGCCAACATGGGTCTCAGAGGGATTTATGAAGTCAGATGCCACAATGTGAATAGATCTTTCTTTATTTAAAGTAAAGCAGACATTTCTTGATCAGAGTAATACCTTTTTTTTTTTTTTTTTCAAAGTCCAGAAAGTCAAAAACTAGTCAGCCTTGTGAAGACAGACAGCAGTGCTTCTGAAGCAGAAGCTGGAGTTACAATGTGTTCAACAAGCTTTTTAGATTGGAATTTCTGATTTTCAAGCCACAGGCATTCCAAGACATACTTGTCACCTCGGTTTCACTATAGTTTCATAGAGACATCTGCTCTTTGGAAGTGTTCAAGGAAAAAGGCACTAAACCAACTTGTCACAGGTTTTGGCTGCCTCTGTGACTCATGTGTGTAGCATCAAAGGAATGCCATAAAGGGAAGATGTGGTGTGTGCTAAGAATTTTTAAATGAAGCTCATCAGAGGCCGTAATGACAAGAGTAATTTACTGATTGCTTTGCATTCTTTGCATGCACAAAGAAGACTCATCTAAATATTTGGGCTAATGTTACTATCTGTACAATCTAGATTATTATATACAAAGATTATATCTCTCCTGATACTGCTGTTCTTCCGTGTTTAGATTCACATGATCAACAAGACAGTTTTTTTTCTGAAGTCACTGTGACTTGACATTCCTGAGAAATGTTTTTGTTTTTGTTTTTTCACTTCACTTCTTGTCCTTCTCCGGATGCAAATACAACTGCAGGTAACTGGTCCATGAACAAGTGCCAGCCTGTTGTAATTTGCATTTTATTCTGTTTTTATTTGATCATTAAATTCATTGTTATTGGGTTTGGAAAGTTTGCAATGAGCTTTAGTTATGACTTTGGCTACTGATATAGACAGTGTGAGGAAAAGCAATAAGGTCAAGGCTACAGCTCTATAGCAATGTTTATATAGTTAATAGTTAGAGGTGGGATAAGATAAGGCCCATCACCAGTGAACTGAGCATAAGGCTTTGATGATGAGGGCCTGGTTTTGTTTTGCTCCATATGGTAGTAAAAACAGCACAAGAATACACACTAGAGATGTGCATTCAGTCCTGCATGGCAGCTTCACATGGCTCTTTATCAGCAAACGTGGGCGATTACGTAGGAGGTGGATGTTCTTGTGGACTACAAGGGGCACACGCAGTACTCGCAGATCCTGTACAGTGGTGAGCTGGATGGAATTATTAATAGATTTTGGCTGCACCATCTTCTCCATAACTTGCTGGAAAGTCCAGACAAAGGTGGTGTGATATCAGAGCCTCCTTCAAAATCAGAAGCAGAATCAGAAATACTGGGGAAATTGGGTGTTTGGTCCCTTTAGTACATCCCTGCATGTCCCTCACCCCATTTGTCCCTTTGGTATATATTTTTAGCTTTTGACATTACGCTTTATTTGCAGCCTCCCGTCAAGCGTCTCATTAAGAAATATTTAAAGCCACACTTCTGTACATAATGAAGGCCTTTCGATCTTGGGTATTGCATGTGTAGGGCCAATTAATATATAGACTACTTGTCTTTACGGCGATGCAGCAGTGAGGTGTTGTGTCAAGATTGTTTTCTTCCTTAATTTTGACCTTTCGCAGTAGCGTGACCTCCAGACTCAGTGGAGCCCAGGCTCATGGAGAAGGCTCCCTGTCTCCACGGCCCACGCTCGGCCTGGGCTATCATCCCCAGATCAGCCTGCCGCCTGCAGCAGTGGCCGCAGCAGCATATGCCACTGATCTCTAAGGCCATAGTGTGAGGTGAGAGTCATTGCAGCAATGACAGATGGTTCATATGGGTCAACCTGCCGCTTTGACTGGAGGAGAGAGAGGAGAAGGAAAGGGATAAAGAGAAGGATGGAGGGAGGAATGAAGCAAGCAACCCTCCTCCACACTTTCATTCACAGATTAGGCCGCAGATTAGAAGGAAATGGCTCCATTTGATGAATGTTGTGTGTGTCCATGTCGGACAGTAGTGTGGGATTAACCGCGTGTAGTGCTGTGCAGTGACAGGGGCTAGCTAATACAGCGTTATGCTGAAAAGTTGGGTATTAGATAAGCTTACGTGTGGCCAGGCCGGCCTAGATTGATTACTTTACTAGTACTCAGAGTTCACCACTGAAATAAAGTCCTCCAGCCACTCTAGCTGCTGACCAGACATTACCTCCACTCAGCAGCACATCAGAATATAACGCTCACTTACACATATCAAACCCAGGAATTAAGGTTGAACTCAGATGTAATAATTACAAACATTTAGAGTGTAGAATACAACACTAAAAAGGCTTGCCAAAGTCTATTATGAGCCTTGGCAGGAGCAATATTTCATGGGCCTTTAAATCCAGAGTCATACTATACCTGTTCTGTGTTGATGGATGTCTGAAAAGAGAGAGGGATTTCTCTTTTTTCCCTCCAACTCTATTTCAAACACATAGAGGAACAGTCCTCTCCATCAAACTGGTTCTCTTGCCTGTCACCATGTGCGACACAATAGATGACATTTGAGTGCAGAGTTTGAGGGTTTGTTAATATTCACAGACATGCAAAGTGCGAGATTGCTTTTTGGGCTGAGAGCAAGAGAGATCAAGTGTCCTGGTGAAAACCCATTTATCAGGGACAGCTTGTCTGCTGCTCCGCACATGGAGCCCCATCCATCTCCATTTACTTAGTATCTGTGGCCCATTTCTCTGGCAAAGACCAGCTTCAAGTCCTCTTGGCTAGGTAGACACACTGTACCACAGATCAAGGATGCAAGGAGAGCGGAGGGGATGCATGAGGAAAGTCCTGGTTACTGGAAATCTTCATGCTTTTGCGTCAGAGGCTCAAAAGAAAATAGTTTACTTGCAAATCAAAGATGACACAAAACCAGGTAACATTCAAGATAGAAGCCTAAACTTTCCTGGCACCTGAAATTCCATTACCACTTTTCATTTGATTTGTTGGTTCACTGCAGAAGTATTTGCTAATTACCCGGGCATGAGACTGTGAGTGATTAATGGCGAGTATAGATGTAGAAGCTCTGAGATGTAAAATTGATTACCTATGATAACATCAGTTGGAGCTTTATTCAGCATATTTAATGCTTAGTTGGTTTTTCCTCTCAAAGGGCTCCTTTGCCTCTATTGGCTGTGATAGCACAGATGACTCAGCAGTGGTTACAGGGGATAGAGATTTAGCCAGTTGTTATTTTGGCATTTGTCTTAATTTTCAAACAATCTAGGGCAATGCCCCACCTGTGCTTCTTCAGGAGGCAAAGGTGCATATATCAGGGATTATATGAAATGCTACTTCAAGTGTACAAAGTAAGTTAAGGAACAAGTGTAACCTAGAGAGCTTGAACAGCCTGAATGGGATGAAGTCCTCCAACCTCTGCTGTTCAGTAGCCTGCAGCCTCACAGTTGTGGTCCATTTTCCTCTACCCATGCCTGCTGAGTTCAGCAGATTGGTGTGAATTGGTTGGAGTTTATACTGGAAGAACCACAGGGCTGTATAGTTATCAGTACAGAGACAGAGAAATTGAGAGGCGGCAGAAAAACTGGGTCAGGTTATATAATGATAATAAAAAGTGATAATAAAAAACTTTATTTGTATAGCATCTTTCATACAAAATGCAGCCCAAAGTGCTTCACATACAAAAAGAAAACAAGGGACCCAAAAGTAGACAAACAAAGATAGTGTTAAAGCAGAAGAATAAAACTGGTAAAAGAAATGAATGACAATGCTATATTCATGAAAAGGCAGACATCCTACCTTGTAACAGTCAGTCATTCATTCCAAAATTTGCAAACCAAATAAGTCTACATATGAATTAAAAAATTTGTAAATAAATAAAAATAGAATCATATGTATTTTTGTACCATAAAATGATTTGTTTCAAGAGGCCTTTTTTTCCTGAGAGGGATATTTAATATTTTAGGACAAAATTTCTCAGTTGCAGGTGTCCTTGCAGTGATCTGATTCTGGGACGAGGCTGTGAGCTGAGCGGCTGCTCATGTTTGAGAGTCGTGGCATAATTAATTGTTTTTGGAAACAAGCGTAATGGTGTGGTAGATGCTGTGCGCCTGTATCTTAATGTGTTGGAGTTTTTTATTGAGCAGACTTGCTCTGTTGTAAATGTGCAATCAAGACATCAATCAAGAGTTCCAATCAATTATTTAGAAGATTGGTAGAGCAGTGCAAGTCGTTCAGTGCTCTAACGCTTTACACCTTACTTTCTAAACATTTTGAGGGAGCAGTGAGTGTTTGCAGTTATTCATTAGCTGTGTGTGTGTGTGTGTGTGTGTGTGTGTGTGTGTGTGTGTGTGTGTGTGTGTGTGTGTGTGTGTGTGTGTGTGTGTGGTCCTAGTAGGGAGAATCAATACATGGGATAAGTTGAGTTGTGCAAACTCATTATTTCTGAATGAATTTCCTCTTTTGCACCCCCTCCCTTCCCTTTCTCTAACACACTCACAAACATACACACAGAGCTGATTTAATTCCCTTTTAACTTCTACTTAATGACTTTACATTGTGTACCCTGTCTGAATTACAGGAGACAGTATAATGAAAGAGATGCTCCCTGTGGTAGGCCCTCCTCCTCTTCAGTAAGGCCTGGCTGGGGCTGGAGCCAGAGCTCCATCCGGTCTGTGTGAATGGGCCCCAGCAGAGAGGCCAGACACCATGCTCTGTGCCAGTCACCTTGCCTGACGTCTTTGTACACTCTGTCCTGCCCGGCCACTCTGCTGTGAGGTCTGCTGCAGCCGGTGTCATGTACAGCATGCCATCACCTCCATCTCAGGCCATTATTGATCAGCCTCTTGGTCTAATCCCTATCCTCTGCGCCGCTGTCGGCCACGCTTCGATCTTCACTCACTGGGTTACAGCTGCGGCCGCTGGCCGCTTGATGTCTTCATAAACCTGTCCACAGTACATGCTACCCTGCATCTCTCATTTCCTCCTCGCCCCATGTCTTTAATGATGTGTGTTTCTGTGCGTGTGTGTGTGCGTGTGTGTGTGTGTGTGTGTGTGTGTGTGTGTGTGTGTGTGCGCGTGTGCGCGCACGCAAATCTGCACACACAAGTGTCTGACCAGTCCTTGAAGTATTGCCCATTCGATCCGAACCAGCCGTGACCCTGGGAGTGAGTGAGGTGATTTTCTTCCTTCACTTGAAACGCTCCACCACTGAAGCAGTTTCACTTCCTCATAAATACTTCAGGTCCTCAGCGCTCAAGGTTTAAAGTGATTTCCCCAAAATTAAGTTTCTGAGCATGGAGTAATCCATCACTGCCATTTACGCTGCTTCCAGACAGGGTTTTTCTTTACAGGTTTATTAAATTAATACCTTTTCTGCCTGGCTTTGGGGAGCGGTCTGAATGAATTATGATTCCACACAGTATGAGTTAAATCATGCTTTTCAATCCTGAAGGTAAGTGAGGTGTTTCTCAGAATGCTCTGTGTGCTGCTCATTCCACCTTTTAACTAATGGCCCACAAATGTCTGGTGACTATGTGTTAGGCATATCATTAGGTAAATGTTTATTTTTCTGGGCTCTCTTCCACTGGCAGATGTGGTTTGACATTGTTCCTTGGGAACAGATCTGTGCTGGGGAAAGTCTCCATGGTATCTGCTAATGATACCAATACCCTCCACTGCCTCGTTCTCACCTCAGGTGTTGAGCTCCTAATCTGTTGGCATGGGCTGGTACAGAATGACTGGTGGGCCGAGTGCACCGGTTAGGCCCTGGGAGAGCTCATTGACACAGCATGGCCTTGCTCCAACCTCTGTGCTGACCTTGGTGGAGGATGGACAGGATTTGTGGTTGTCCTCCACCACAGGTTCAGCTATAGCTTCAAACTGAGTCCGCTCATCAGGATCCTCTCCCTCTGTATGTCTTTCACTCCATCTGTGTCTTCCCCTGTTCCTCTATGCTGCTCTCCTTCTTTGTCTTGCTTCCATCGCCACCAATCCCCCCTCCTCACCACCACCACCACTCTGGCTCTCTCTTCCAGTTCTCTTTTGGCTGAGTCCCAATGCCTTTGAACCGGCTACACCCCACTTCCTCTCTCAGTGTTTGCCTCCTCCATTCTGAGCTGAAGTGAGAGGAGAGTAGAATAAATTGTACCCACTCTTGTCCTCTGATAGACTTTGCCCACAGCTTTCCTCCTATGGGGGGACAGGTGACAACAGATAGCTGCTATTTTTGAGGGAACATACTACCTTTCTCAGTGTGCCTGCGAGAAAGGACACCAACCCCGCCGCTCACACACAAACACACCTTACTTTCTGTGTCTGTCTTTCTGAGAGTATGTCTGTGCAGCTTTTGTGTGGAATGCAGAGTTGTGACAGAAAGGGAAAGCCCTGTGTGCCTCCTAGAGATTTGTCATTATTTATTGACCATAAATCCCCGGGAGTCTCAACCAGTCACAGTCTCTGATTGGGGGGGACTTGGAGGGGAGAGTAGAGATGGATTTAAGACAGGTCTGACTCTCACATCTGCAGGGACGGTGCACTTAGACAAGGAGCCGGCACACCAGGGACACCGGCACACTACACACTAATGGAAAATACATGGCAATGTGGAGGAGGATGTATAGAGGGCTAGCTGTTAAATCGCCAGGGGGAGTGACAGTGTGTACAACAGACTGACACTGGGATCAGGGAATATAAAGGTCTTATTACTGATGCAAGTCTGCTTTCTCCCTCAGCCCCCCTCTTTGCTGCTCTCTCAGCAGGCGGCCAGGGACAAAGCAATGAGAGTGTAAACATTGTCATGGAAAATCAGATGAAGGCACTGTCATTCTGTTAAGCAATCATCTTTTTGGCTGTGTGTGACAGAGTGTCTGTGCCCTCCAGATGGTGGAGATGCAGCCCCACTGTCATCCGCAGAGAGCCACATCATGTGGTCAGTCAGTCAGCCAGCCAGCTAGCTAGTCAGTCATCCAGAACTGAAACAAGGAGGGGAGTCTGTGAGTTAACCACCAGCCTGCCAGCCATGTTGTTAGCCCACCAGCCACACAGACAAGCATTTAGCCAAGCAGCCAGCCATGTGGTCTTTCAGCTACACAGTCCTTCTAGCAAGACAGCTTCACCTCGACACCGGTCCAGTCAGTCAGCCGGGCAGCGCGGAAGGAACTAAACCCCAGGACACTCTGATCTCACCGGAGCCTCACTTTATCATCAGCGAGAAGTGTATAATATGTCTCTACACAGATAAAGAGATCATATCACACATACTGAGTCAAATATCACATCATTTTTCAAGTTAAAAATAAACTTGTTCTGATCCTTTTTTATGGATGCTGTGGTATTTCAGGCATTAAATCTGGTAATGCTTTGTGTACAAGCAGGTTTTGATGAGTCAAAACAAGTGTTTTAATAGTGGAATGTAGATTACAACAAATCTCATGGGATCATGTTCCAAAAATATGCACAAACTAACTAATGGCTATTCTAATGAAATACACTGGTTGATGATGGCACGAAAGAAGAGCTTACAAAAAAGGGAAGAGTAAAGTTGCAGGAAAAAAAGGGTTTGAAAGCACCAGTGCTTCATTGGAGGCAGTGGGACAGAAGGAATGACATCTCATATTAATGCACAGAATTATTTAATGCTAACATACCATCCCAATGCCACAACATATATTTACACTCTACACTGAATATAAGGGTGTCTATATTAAAGTGTAATGGTATTCGTTCCCTCTCCGCCTATCCCACCACTCTGTAAAATGAAGTGCACTGGGAGGAGAGAGCAGTGATGGGAAGGGACAGGGAGGAATGACTATTAAATAACTGATTATGTAGACTCAAACTAAAATAAGACACTATGAAATATATTAAGATGGTCACATTTGGGTTTAACCCAGAAAAAAGAGAGAACTGACAATTTAGTGCTTGAAACATCATCAAATATGCTTATGTGGAATGTCTGGTAACATTGCTCTATCTCAAACAACACCTAGATATCTAAGTGTTGTTTGATCAGTATGCAGAACAGTGCCCTCTGCTGAAAAAATATTTGGAGGAACATTGATTGATACAAAACACTGCAAACTCAAGGTTGAACACGTCTCATGATTTGTGTATCTTAACATTTCTTGTGTTTTATTCATTTGACCTTGTGTGCTACCTGTCATATTTACATTGTATACCAATGTTACATTTTAAAGTAATCCTACTGTTAGACCCATCATTTATCATCTCTCTCTCTCTCTCTCTCTCTCTCTCTCTCTCTCTCTCTCTCTCTCTCTCTCTCTCTCTCTCTCTCTCTCTCTCTCTCTCTCTCTCTCTCTCTCTCTCTCTCTCTCTCTCTCTCTCTCTCTCTCTCTCTCTCTCTCTCTCTCTCTCCCCCGGTCAGGTCGAACTGGCTGAAGCCGTGCTGCGGGAGAAGGGCTGCGCTGTGGCAGGTGTGTCTGCTGTCGGCAGGCTTCAACTGCTTCCTGGTGGCCTGTGTCATTCTGGTGGTGCTGCTGCTGACGCTGGAGCTGCTGATAGACACCAAGCTGTTGCAGTGTGAGTGTCTATAACATGGTGATGGGGGCCAAATCAGTGTGATGTCAGCTGAGCTTATGGCTTTGAAAGCATGATACTGACAAGTTGGTACTCTCTGTTCAGCATCTTGCCTAGCGCTCTTGGAGGGATTGACAAGTGGACTGCTTAGCACCACTGTTGACAAATTGTTATACAAAAGCATTTTGTCAGTGGATAGACTGTACACAGGCCTAATACAAGGGATCTAGCTCGCCAGTGCTTTGGTAACACAGGAAAATCACATACTGTTCTTGTTATTAAGAAGAATATTGGCCTGAAATAGACAGCAGCTTTGTACAAAGGAGTTAGACATGGTGAAAAGGCCAGGTGGTAACATTACATTATAACGTGGACCGGATCAGAAGAAGTTGATTTTTCTACATGTGACCCTGAATAATTGGTAGTAAATAAAGGTATAAACCAGTGGGCTAATGTAGAACCTTTTTTTGTTTCAATGTGACAAAAGTCCTTTGAAGAAAAAGAATAAAGAAAATATTCAAAATTTAAAATATCAATGTATCCCTTTAAAGATATATTTGATCTTTTTCCTCCTACAACAATATCAAATTGTGTACACTATGCTATACAAAACTATTAATATACTGTACTATATTATACAACACTACACTACACTAAACTACAGTATATGGCTTTGAAATATATTACAGTATATTTTTAATACACTATACTATACTACAGTATACTGCACTATACTAAACTACAGTATACTGCACTATAGCATACTACAGTGCATTTTTAATATACTGCACCACACTGTATTACATTTACTGTGGTATGCTATGCTATACTATATTGCACTATAGTACACTGTACTGCACTATACTGTAATATCCTACCCGCACTATACTGTACTATATTGTACAATGTGTTATTTGTGGATGAGTTTCAATAAATTCAGTCAGCTATACATTTCACTCAGGATGATGCTAACATTTTTACCATCACCCTTTCCCTTCAGCCTAAATTGATATTGCATCATTTATTACAGATTTGCCTTTGACAAAAGATAATAGATGTGAAATACTTATGTGAGGGTGTGAGGATAAGTATAAATGCTAGCAGTCAGCCTCATCTCATACACCTAATGTATAATGAGGCGCTGTCAGTGAGTATCTATCCATGGACTCGAGGCTCTGATCCATCATGGTCTTGGGAATATAACCCTCCCATTAGTATTCCATAGTTAATCCAGAGTGTCAGGTGGTTGAAATGACAGTGTGACCTGTGTCACACCGATATCACCTTCATCTACATCATTTGGCCTCATGGAGATGTCCTCATCTATCATAAGTAGAAGGTCAGGGGTCGTGGCCTGTGTGATGTCAGAGGGCTGAGAGAAGAATGCTTGCCTGGCAGGAATGTCACTCCAGCCGTATCTGAATGCATTCAGGCTTTACTATTCCTCTGGGACGTACAGACGAGACAGGACAGACAAAGGAGAAGTAAGACAAATGCTTGAAGGGAGATTAACGGACAAAGAAATTGGGCAATAGAGAGCTGGCTGCTGGAAGAGTGCGGCGAGGAATGGAGGAAGATGAATGGACTGATAGACAGATCACTGAACGTGGCAAACAAAGACAGATTGGAGGGGAGGTGGCGCGTGCAAAGAAGCACCTCAGCTGACAAGCCAGTGTTGTCTGAAACTGTCTACAATTAGCCTGATGAATAGGCAGGAAGATACATACACATTTGCATCTACAATATGTATTCATATTCATGAAGTCACTCCATCTATATATATATATATATATGTGTGTGTGTGTGTGTGTGTGTGTGTGCTGTATGTGAGCTTATCCATCTATCCCGAGGGATCCTTGAGGGGCTTGCGAGGAAGTCCTCGGCAGAATGAGGAATAGTTTAATAGTTTAATTCATTCGAAATTCTAATGATGCAAAAAAATGTGTGAATGATTACTTTACCATTAATTTCAGTGCTTTGAATCTATTTGTCAGTGTTGAAGTATGACATCTAAACAATTTAATGCTTAATACAAACCAGAATATCATCCATACTATAACATTTCATACCGGGTTCCTTCAGGTAAAATGACTTTGAATGGGGGTTTGAGGCTTAGTGAAAACCAACTTAGGGGTCCAGAACATGAAAAAGTTTGAAAACCACTGGACTAGCCATTGCTAAAAAAAAAAAAAAAAAAAAAAAATGCTCCTTTTTTTATGTATTTATTTGTTTTTTGTTTTTTTTTTTTTTATAGTTAACAATGCATTCCAGTTTGCAAGCATCATCCACTGGATCAGCCTGGCCATTCTCTCTGTGTTCTTCACCGAGGTGAGTCTCTTCCTCTTCCTCGCTCTCTTCCCCCCTCTCTCACTAACCACAAACGCGGGCTCACTTACAGCTGATGCAGCTGCCTATTGATTCGTGCTATGTTGTGCAGTATGTGGCCGGTGAGGTAGGGGTGGATATTCATTTAATTACTAACAACACCATGAAACGCCCCGTGTCTTCAGCCCTGTGATGATTATTGCATTCTAATTATTGGACGTGTAAGTGGACTCTGAGCATTAAGTGGAAAGATTAGAAAGCCTCTACCCTAATCTGCTGCAAAACCTCAGATATTTGCTTATGTACAGTATATGTTGTTAACGCTGAAACATTCGGTCCCGTTTGAGGTATTCTATTGATCTGCAACACCATCACTTTAAAATGCAGATGGGGCTGCTCTGTGCCACTACTTTTAAATATTGTCAGGGCCTCAGGTGTGTTGTATTGATTACCATTTTCCTTACAGCCAGCAACATTTGTCTTTGTTCCATATACTCGACCTCTCCACTTTTTTTTTTCCTTTTCGTGTAGTTTTAACTTATCAATAAAAGCAACCCTTAACGATTCATTTAAACACTGGAAACAGCTGGGTGGCTGGTTTCTCCTTCACAGCCTCCTTGAATATCTGAAATGAGTATGTAGGTTGGGGGGTGGCAGAAGAGGAACAGAGAAAAAAGGGAGTGTTTGCCCTCTATCGCCCCTGCTGTGTCAGCAGAAAGGGGTGAATACTGTGTCTTTAATTGTTTTGATACAATCCTGCTGTGCCGCTTGTGATGTGTGTGAAGATGATATCATTGATGAAATGCCGGCAGAGAAATGAAAGAAATCAGAATCACAGCCACCATTCCTTTTGCTGAGATTTTCAGTTTTTTTTATTTTTTTTATTGGGAATTACAACTGAAGGAAGAATGAGTTTAATATCCGCGGCTACCCAGTTTATTCCGCTGCCATCTCCCAGTTTCTGTCACACTATTATTCTGTCCTTGTCTCCCTCCTTCTCAGCCTGCGTCTAACCTCCTCTCTCTCTCTCTCTCTCTCTCTCTCTCTCTCTCCATCTCTGCCCCTCTGTCTCAGACGGTGTTCAGGATTGTGGTGTTGGGGATATGGGATTACATAGAGAACAAAGTAGAGGTAAGCTCCCAAGGGTCCCATTAGTCCTGACTCGGGCCCCTTTCACTGCAGTGTCATTCCCTCAATGTCATACCTCAGTGTGGCAACTTGAAAACTATAGACATTAAGTAGCCTGGTGTGTATATCTGTGTGTGTGTGTGTGTGTGTGTGTGTGTGTGTGTTTGTGTTATTTTCTCAGGTGTTTGATGGAGCTGTCATCGTCCTCTCTCTGGCCCCCATGGTGGCCTCCACAGTTGCCAACGGCCCCAGTAGCCCCTGGGATGCCATCGGCCTCATCATCACACTGCGCATCTGGAGGGTCAAGAGGATCATCGATGGTAAGGCTGGGAGGGACAAGGGGGGTGGGGACGCTGGGGCTGCTGGGAGGGCTGGGGGCTGATGTCCCCTGTGTCCTGTCCTTTACTGTCAGGTCACTGAGATAGATAGTGCAGCGTGGTCTCTGCGGTAACAGCTCTGTTCCATCTTGACGTTGTTTGGTTCATTATTTTTTCACTATTTCATTATCTTTCCCCAGGAACACCTGACACCTCCTTGGAAAGCGTCTCTCTCAGTGAACTTCTGTACTAAATGTTCTCACACCAGCTGTTATATGCAAATTATTTTACACACAGGTGCAAACAGGACATTTTGTGTTTTGTTGGCAAACCTCTTTTTAAACTATGCTGCTCCCCCTTGTGGCTGTAGAATGCATATGCTGAAAGAAAGAACCCCAAATTAGTGAGAATGACAACTGGACTAGATTAATTGCATTGTGTGCCACATAACTTCACAAAGGACTGTTGGATCACGTCAGTCACACGACTAGGCCATGACCAGTTCTGAATAACAAAATAGTTTTCTCAGTCTCTTGATTGCATGTTTTAGCTACTCACACTACATAACAACATAATTACATCCCATGCAGTAACTGCTGCAATATGAGTTGTCACATCTTCTTCTGAGAAAAAAAAAAAAAGGGATTGCCCTCAAGTTGTTACATCAGTTTTTAGGCAGATGTCACAAATCATGAACATGCAAGTTTTCATTTCAACCCAAAACTACAGCAGCTGATTTCTCTATCTAACACAACTTCATCCAAAGAGGAAAAAGCTCATAAATGCAATCAGACGTAATTAACTGTTTGGAATGATAACCTGCAGGCCCTCAGTGGTACGATCTGACACCACTGGTATAGTACAGTGTTATGTGCCCTCTTGTTCCAGCCTACGTGCTGCAAGTGAAGGTGGAGATGGAGCTGGAGATCCAACAATATGAGAAGGCCAAAGCAGTGAGGGAGGAGCAGCTTGACCGTCTCACCCAGATCTGCCAGGAACAGGCAGTATGTCTTCTCATGCCCTACCTATTTATTGAGTTGTTATATATCGCCATAGCAGCATACCACCAAGAGAGGGCAGCAAAGTACTATGCAGGAAGACAAAATCTGTGCACGTAAAACTCACAGCATATCTTCACAAAATATAAATTACACTCGCTGGAGAAGTCATGTGGTAGCCAGGCTCCATTGCCTCAAAGCAATCTATTGATCACGGCTTAATTTAATATTAATAGAGCTGTATGATTGCTTTCAGCGTTTATTGCTCAACTGAAGCGTGTTCTCGTAAGTGTGAAAGTACATTCACTGAGAGATCTTTATTTCCTCCAATATCAACCTAAAAGCGGGGGGGGGAAGTGTTTTATAGTATATCCAACACTGTTCCAGAGATGTATGGCGGTACAGTATGTGTTCTAAGGTCAGCTGTGATGCAACCAATTCAGTAAACAGAATTAAACAAGCATACAACAAAGAGGCAATGCATGCCTCTGGACAAAAGCTGATTGCATATTAGAGTGAAGTCACTCTAATATGAAATCACTATGTCCTTGTCAGTGTTAAACAACCTTAAAATGTTCTGCATGAATTTGTATTGACAATTCAAAGAAAATGACAATTCTCTTACGTTCTTTCTGCCACTATTTGTGTACCCCACTCTCCTTTTAGTTTGAAATCAGGCAACTGAGGGCCCACCTAGCCCAACAGGACCTGGATCTAGTGGCAGAGCGAGAGGCAGCCATGCAGATCCACCATATGTGGGGTAAACAGAGCAGCGGCTTCCAAGAGGTGGACGGATTGGCCCCTGGAGCCAGCGAGCATCACGGGCCGGCTAAAGCAAGAGAGCCCGGGGGGCCTGCAGGTAATAGTCTGGAACACCCAGCTCGTTCATATTACATACTGTGAGTAAACCAAAGATCTCCAAGCAGCCGGGAAGATTAAGACTGCTTGCCATGGTAGACCAGGTCCATGCTAAGTGGTTGGACGAATGCAGAAATGCTCTCAGTGCTTTGAGCCATGTTGGAACAGTGGTGCCTTCAGCTGATTGTGATAATGTGAATATGTTGGAATTTTAATATGCTGGAAAACAAAATTAAGTTACAAGTATAAAAGGAAAAATCACATCAAACCATAAGCCTCTGTAAATAGTATACAACACATTCTGTGATCCTCCATGTTTATTGATGGTGGACATCACACACTGGCAGGGTGGTGCTATGCTCACTGCTCAAAACATTCATCTTAGAATCCAAATCGAAAACACTGCCGCCACACTTAAATGAATAGATGGACTATAAAACTTTCAAACAGTGACAGGTCATAACTTACAGGACTTAAAGGAACAAAGCGCTGTCAGTGCAGGTGATGTCAGGGCTCAAAACATCGAGGCTATTCCTTTATCAAAGCTATAAATCACCATGTGACTTTGCCATACTTCTGAGGTATGGTGTGTCCAGTCAGGCAGCCTTTTAACTGGGCCTGCTCTTATATGCTCCTACTATTAATCATTCAGAGATTGTCTGTGTCGCATTTTAAGCTGAGCAATGTGCACCTCCCTTGGGACGTTCATAAAATGAATATTTGACGCAGAAATATAAATGAATATAACCCATCAAACAGTCCTGAGGGACTGTGTAGAGGTACACTTGAACTGATTTAGGGTCAGAATACATCGCACCGCAAGTTTGGCACTTTAATCATTCAGGTGCTGTGAGCTTTCTATTATCTAAACATAACCAAGGGGTATGGATTTTAAATCACTGAACAAGCTGATGTGCAAAGATGGATCCATAAAACCTTTGTTCTCTCTTTATATTACCCATGGTTACAGTATCTTAAAACGCACATTGCATTCACTTTTAGTGTGTCTGATATTGAGTATATTAAGTATCCATGTCTTATTTTTTCAGATCACCTTGTTCAAGATGACATGAACAACTACATCAGCCAGTATTACAGTGAGCCAAGCAGCGGTAAGTATTTTCTCACATCTGTTGTTGCACCAGCATATTCTAAGGCCATATACAATGTGTGCTGTTTCCCTGGTAGATATTGGGATCCCAGACCCAGCTGCACGTGTCATCACCACAGCAGCCATAGACGTGCACCTGCCTAACAACCCCAGCCAGCTTCCCTCTTCTTTGGTGAGTGCCGATGCAGTGCCATCCAGCCGTTTGCAGCGGACTGGCAGCTCTGTCAGCGAAGCCTCCACCACCACAGTGTCCCGCTCCAGCTTCAGTGCCCACCAGCACAGCATCAGTAGCCACACGCTGGGCTCCACCACAGACTGCAGCTCTACGGTGCGTGAGGCTTCCACCTCCACAGACTACAGTGGCCAGCGCTGCTACCCTCCACCCTACAGCAGCCCTCTGGCCCTGGGCACACAGCCACGAGGAAATCCCAGTGCTGTGGTGCAGGAGCTGCTCTCCTCTCTGTCTGAGGACTCGTGTCTCACCCAAAAGGGTCTGGACCCTGTCAACCTCAAACTGCCCAGCCCTGCAGGCTCCACCAAAACCAGCCCTGAGCTGGAGCACAGGGTCAACATCTACAACAAGAGGAACCAGGAGAGCCGAGTTGGGCTTCACACCAAGCCTGTTATTCATTTGCAGAGCAGTGAGCCTATTCTAGAGGAAAAATACAGAATGATGGAGCCAGTGGACGCCCCAGTTGGCCGTCTGTCAGAGACATAAGACAGCACCTGGCATGAGGGCATCGCAGGACTCACTCTTCAGATCAATTGCAAAAACACACGCTTGACTAAGCCCCCCAGTCTTGGGGGTCATGGCACACATACTGTATGTCTGTCCTCCTCTTCATACTGTTAGTGTGAGTATGCTGGAACTGAGACTGGTTTCCTTACCAGAGCAGCACAAATGAAGGGCATGGAGGACAGAAAAGGCAGACTTATGATCAGGCACTAAGTATATCAGGAATTGACACTTAAAAAAAAAAAAAAAAAAAAACTTATGAAAACTTTACCAAAAGAAACCAGCATTGGGACTCTTCCCCAAAAATTTCAGACAACTGGTCTGTGCAGAAAATCTGGCTTTGATGTGTTAAATTGTGATATTACTTGGAGGACGTGAAACCGGGGAGGGGGCGGTGCTGGGGGCTTTGTTCCTCCAATACTTTGTAGGAAATGGAGATGCTAGACTGATGAGATCACTCGAGGGACATCCCAATATGTTAGGCTTGTATTAATGGTATGATAACTGTTCATGTTTTGGTAGTCAGTCTAGTGTCTCCAGCCTCACAAAGATCAGTCCTTTTTGACAGGACTGCTGCAGGGTAAATTTGATCTGCGTTCAGATGTTGAGCAGTGATCTCAACTTCTTTCTTATCTTTGTCTTTCTATATTAGCAATGTTAACATTTGTATTTAAATTCTATGAGTGGAAAAAGTTCGGCAAACGTGGAAGATTTCAAGTGATTCATAAAGTTTTTAACCGGGTGCCATGGATGAAGTCTGACCAAACCCAACTGAGTCGTGTTTACAGAGTCTTTGCAAAATACAGCATGTCCTATACATGCCTAATTGATATAAAAACTGGTATCTACCTGCACATGATAGATTTCAAAACATTCAGGTCTAAAATATTATTACATTTTCTTGACATTACTGTTTGAAAGCTATGTAAATATTTCAGGATGGGTTTGATCATCACATCACAGCCAAATAAAGAGAGGGATTTACAGTGGACCTATTATAAATTGTCACTCAGAAAGAAAAGTATTATAGCATGAACCTTCAAGATTTGCCTCTTAAATATTGCAATCTAATCCTGTTCATGTCAACAGGCATTTTGTATAATGCTCATGGAGAGAAAGAACTGCAGCAGGAAGCCAATAAAAGGAAAACAAGGCAAAATGTGAACAACTGTCTTTAGTAAACAATTTAATGCATGCCATTACATTTTATAGAGCATTTCTGATAAAGTAGACAGTCTTTGCTACTACATCATACAGTCAACTACATCATGGAGTCAGAGGTCTACAGACAAGTCCAGAATTCCCTAAGAGGGCTTTTATTGCGCCAGAAAGTTAAATAAAATGACAAAATACACACTATTGGAGATGTAAAATAACCCTCCACCAAAGGTAAGTAAAACCTTATTCATGGACATTTAATACTTAAGTATAAAACTGACACTTATTTGTAGACTGAGAATGTTCTTCTGTTGCCAGCCAGAGAGAGGATGATGAAATAATTTATGCATCAGATACACAAAGCCCCAGAAGTTTTGTTAAGGCAGACGCTGGTGGACATGTCCCTGTGGTTGCTGTCTGACTTCCCAGCAAGTTGTGGGATAGGAGCTTGTGGTGGGATTTTGTTCCTGCTCACTTGTTCAGTGCTTCAGTCATCTCAGGAACAGCCTGAGGACGAGACAGTAGAGAGACTTAAAATAATCCCTAGCCTATTTCCGTGACATGGAAAACCTCAAAGTTGTAACTTATGAGAAGTGTTGGGTTTTGTTTATCTAGCAAGTTGCTAAGGAAATCATGCAACAAACATTTTACACAGGACATAATGGCATTTTTCTGACATTTATGTGTGTGTGTGTGTGTGTGTACCTCTAACTCAAGACCAACACGTAAACTTCAAACTTTCAAATATTTTCTCAAGGCATAAACCTTGAAGTTAAGCTTGAAGTTAAAAGATATTTTATTGGATAGTTAGGGTTAGAGCTGTTAGAGCTAACTAACTTCAATACATTGTGAAAATTATTTAGACATCTTAAGTGAACTATAGGTTACTGCAATTCTGTGCCCAATCCTTGTTGCACCAGTTTCAAATACTTGCAGGCTTTACAACTGGAGAACTGTCTACAAGAACCTGTCATTTTAAGCGTCCCCAATATATTCTGCATATTGAGATTTATGGACTTATTACACATTAAGTGATGCATACTAGTGCTCTCAGGGTAAATGAGCACACTCCAACTCTCATCTGAGATTTATCAAGACAACACCAGGCGGCAGGCGCACAAACATTTCTGAAAGGTTGATAAATGCAGAGCAAGATTTACTAGGGATGCATCTGGCCCATAAACCAACACATTGATTATGGAGGTTGCATTGCTTTGTTTTGTTCTGAAGGGCAGAAATTCCAATTCCAATTCATCCAATTTTATGTGATGAATTTGAGTTAAAAATTGTTTGACTGGCAATCATTATGAGCCAGGCAACTTAAGAACTAAATCATCTGTCACCACCTGAGTTACTGCCAGGTATCAATTTTCCATTGGAGAAAAAGGAGAAAGCCCATACATTTTAATCAGTTATCTGAGGAGTGATCACATGTAAGGTGATCTCACCCAGTAGGTCACAACTCTACTGCCACTAGCTATTATTACTAATCACTTCTACAGAGTTTAGCAGGACACCTGGGCTGCTCATGTACTACTGAGGGGCTAAATAAAACATGACCAACAGGACACACATGAAAATATCGGCTACTAGCCTTTCACAAGCAAGCGCTCAACTCCCATGTTAGTTGTGCCAACCTTCCTGGCTCAATATCCCCAACTACCAGCTAGACACAAGAAACAAACCAAGCGTGTAAAAGGGCTGGCAAGAAGAAGCTGAATATAAACCCGAAAAGTTCCACCCAGCCACCTTCAGGTAACTATTGATCCCTTTTTATAAGCTTGTGGGAGGCCTGTGTGCCTCTCTTTTAATGCCAAGTTCCTGCTACAACTCACCTCTGATTAATTCAAGAACTCAATAATTCAACAGTTGCACATTTCCATTAGGTGGAATAATGCATCGTGCAACATTTATCAGCAAGATGGCAAATGTTATATTCTGATTGTCACTCTGGACTCTTGCCTATCAAAACGTCCAGTGTCTATCCACGCAGTTGGAAACTGCAGTAATGAGTAGTGTTGAGTCTTAGGTCCACTGCTTGGTAGCGTCCTTGTGTAAGCTCATCTTGACATTGTTTTAACAATATGTTTCTCACCTTGAAAAGATCAGCTACCAAGCCATAGTCTGCCACCTGGAAAATGGGAGCCTCTGGGTCCTTGTTGATAGCAACAATAGTCTGAAAGGAGAGGGACATGTTTAGGATACGTGGTACAAAAGAAGAATGAACAAACTGCCTCAAATATTTGCTACAATTAAATGATATGTTAATTATTCTACCTCCTCTGCTTTATAAAATTCACAGATGAATGACAGAAACCAGGAGTGAAAATGCTATTTAGTCTTGACTGCAGAATGCCATTGTGAATAATGCTCAACAATTGTATAACATTTGTTTAAGTGAAAGACACTGAACAGATGGGCAGAAACCTTTAAAAACAATGGCAAGAGGTGTAGCAACCACTGCTGTTTGTGGAGTGCTGTATGCCAACAGTGTGTGAATTAGGTATCATGTGCAGGTTCACCTGCATATGTTCACCGCAAAGTAAAAAAATAAATAATCAAATTAATTAATTTAATTTAAATTAATTTAATTCCAGGAAAGTCTGAGAGAATTTCAAATGTTCATTGATTCTCTCGCCCAAAAATGGTCAACTTAGAAGTGGCACATATCTGTTCAACAGTGAAATTTAATTTGATTTCCAATGGTACTGATGTAGCTGTACTAAGACAATAATTGATGTGCACGTTTAGCCAGCATACCAGTGACCAGACTCAGAAAGCTAAGCTGACCTGCAGCAACCAATTAAGTAAAATCACACATCAAAAAAGTCCCACTTTGATTGTGTTTATTTTCACCTACATTGATAGTAAACATGTACACACAGTTAAAATCTGAATCCAGACAAAAATGTACAGAAAAAAATATAAAAGGATGAAACATAAAATGAAATTAAATAACTGATCTTTGGGAGAGCGTGGGGATTTTTTCATGAGGCCCCTAGCAACTTTACCTTGCTGTCTTTCATTCCAGCCAAATGTTGAATAGCTCCAGAGATACCAACAGCAATGTACAACTCCTGTGAACAGAAAATAAGCACAACAACCAAGCGTTAGCTGCATACAGACATGAAGTGTCATCTCAGTACAGCTCAGAACTATGGCGCAGCAGCCCTGGCCAATGGCACATTGACTGGGTGTGTAATCTATCACAGGATGAGTAACGTACATGTGGCAGAGGGCTGCGCTATCCCTGCATCTCTCCAGTCCCATTGGGAAAACACATAACTGGCTCTCAGCTTAATGCACAACCATATGAATATTTCAGTGCTCATTTAATGTTGCTGCAATTTGTGAACACAAATATATTGAGCGTAAAAACTAAATGCATCAAATGCTTTATTGCTCTAGCCAGATGAGGACTTTTAAGAGATACACAAAGACAGAAAACTATATAGGTTTCTATTCCTGTGTATCTCTGGAAAGCCTTTGTTATACTATAATATTCTAATCCTAGCAAGCTGCTGATGGTCATTCAAATTGCAAAATCTGTGCAGCAAGACAATGTGTTTCTGCACTTCAGCCAGTGCTCCTCAGGTGTGAGTACACACTTCTTTACATGCAACCCAACTGCATCACCTGCAAGCCATTCAAGTATGGAGGGGATGCCATTGTTTGGTAACACTAACATCAGATCAGAAGTTTCAATCCATGCTCCTATGCTGCCAAGCTGTTCCCTAAAAGAGACACTCCCCTCTGAGGCTGCTCAGGTATAACATCTGACAGTTTTGATTACACTGAACAATACAGAGACTAACCGTCTGTAAACATCACAGAGAGTGACATGTTATTGAACACTTGTTCCTTTGATAGCACTAATTTCAGTAACAATGAACTGTACTTGAATCAGTAATAGGAGAAATAATTCTATGTGAATACTTCATTGTAATGAATATGATACTTGCCATTTTCAGAAAGGCAAAGGAAAAAAAACAATTCAAACTACATTTAATGCATGGTGCCAAATTCAACATGCCTGTCAAAACATTTGGAAAACCCTATTTGGGCAGGCTGGCGTGGACTGAGGCTCTGACCCGACATTCACTGCAGTCTGCTTTAATGGATCAGTTAAATCATTTAGGGCCCTGGGTGTGCCATCAAGTACATTTCATGGGGCCTAATGTGTGGATAATCATAGCTGGGCCATCCCAGCTGAATCAGATAATGGGACGTTAACCCTTTTAGAGGGCAAAGCAGCCATCTTGATCATACAGAATTTCGGGAATGCTCTATAAGATAAGGACAGGCATTTGTCAAAGTAGCTGGTATCTGCAATTTGCACAAGTCTGATACAAACTGATATTCTTACCAGGGTTCAGCTCTATATCAAAAGAAGTGCATCTGTGGTTAAGTCTTGCTTCCTATATACCAGATTTTAGAGTTTCTAATTTGATGAGAGCTAGAAAAAGTCTAATGTCAGTGTTCTTTGTTTGTTGTGCATGTGTCTTGAAGTGGCACCATATACCACCTCAGAAGATGAATTACTTACTGGTGCTACAATCTTGCCTGTCTGTCCAACCTGCATATCGTTAGGAACATATCCGGCGTCCACTGCAGCTCTGGATGCACCGACTGAAAACAGAGTATTATATAATTTAAAATGTACCATACTAAAAGCAAGCACAGTGAATGACACAGTTTCATAACATTAATATTTTACCACCATCTAACCTGCGGCATTCATTTTGTCAGCAAGGTCATAGAGCAGCTTGAAGTTATCTCCACTCTTCAAGCCCCTTCCTGCGAAAGAAAACAAGCTGATTTGTTGACAAGCAGTAGTATAATTTTTACTGTACCAACCTACAGATCTGCAGTATTTTATTTTACCATACACTGCAAGGAGTTAGGGAATGTTTCACAACAAGAAACAAATCATTAGAAACCAATCCCTTCTCAAAGAGATGGGGACCATTTTCAATCTTCCAGCAAATCACTTGTGGGTTCCAAATTACTCTTTGGAAAACATTGCTAAGACCATTTGTAATACTGAAAGCCGTTAATGAATTTGTACCTCCAGACACCACGACTTTGGCACTGGTCAGCTCAGGACGGTCACTCTTGGTAAGGCTCTGTTCCAGCCACTCAGACAGCCCAAGGGGCGTGGATGCAGCCACTGCAGTCAACAAATTAGAGAAGCACCAATGATTATTAACCAGATCATCATATTAAAAAGACAATGCCAAAAAAATGTATGTTATTTTTTATATAAAAAAACTTAATACACAGAAGATTAACAGTCAGTTCTTATCATAGCATATAGTGCATCTTTATGGAAAAATTTGTTAGCTACTGTACCGTCTTCTGATGTGGCACTTCCTCCCTCCACTGGAGCTGGCTCAAAAGACGTCCCTCTGACAGTGAAGATCTTGATATTCTCATTACATTTCACAGTGCTGAGAGCATTCCCTGTGTAATGCAAGCATTAATAACATAAACTATTACAAAAAATACCTCAGCAGTAATTCAAGTTAGATCTATGTCTACGTCACTGAAAGCTGTCCTAAATGCAGTTAAAATGAGCCATTTGTTTAAAGTTCCCACTGAACCATTTCAATACTAATCAAAAATTATGAGACAAGAAATGCTTGGCTGTTTCATTAGTATGATAAAATGACAGTAGTTACCAGCATAGATGGTTCTGACAAAAGTGTCTGGAGACTTGATCTCAATAATATCCGAAATTGGGGCCACATCCAACTTGGCAGCCACTCTGGGGAGCAGGTTCTGCAAAATAAAATGGCACATAAGCAGGGAAATATGCATAGATCAATCACACTTCTGCTCAACCCAGTGGTAACAAGTACACTACACAGTGTAATAGTGTAGTGTACAGATTTCATCGGTAGGTACACACTGAATGTACACATTGTAGATTCAGACACAATATCACTAACACCATTCCACAAAATGCATAATGATGACACTCTTCTCTTTGTCCTACCTTTCCAAAGGCAGAGGCACCTGCGCAGATGTGGGTGAAGTTGAATTGCTGTTGGGTTGCCAAGACAAGGGGAGTCAGCTCCTCTGCAGAAAAAGAGGGCAGCAATTTTTGTCTCACTATGCCATGAACAAGAACAAGTTGTGTAATATAGGTCAGAGAGGAAAGCTCATAACCAGAGTGTTGCTTGTGAGAAACACAGACCACCTCATAAATATCAGCTGAGGAAATGAATGAGAAACACTCCCCCCTTCCAAAGCAAGTATTATCTAGATGCCCTAGAGCAATGCACTTCAGCCCCAGTTGCTCAGAAAACAGCAGAACATTGGGGTTGTACTGGGCAATTTCTAGGTGTGAATGTGCATGACTTTTTCGGTATGGAACAAACTATTACTGGAAAAAAAATATGTATACCCAGTTTATCTTCCCTAGATAAAGGTTAATTTAAAAATACTGTACATCAAGTCTCTTTCAGGCTACATACCTGGCAGAGCACCTTTGTACGAGGCATGCTGGGCCACCAGAACTTTCTTGACACCGTGGACTTTACTGATTTCCTCAGCAACCTGAGAGGACAAAAAACTGAATGAACCTAGGTTACGACATTTAATATCTATTTAATAATAATAACAATAATAATAATAATACATTTTATTTATAAGCACCTTTCTCAACACTCAAGGACACTTTACAAAGATAAAACAAGTACAATAAAACAACAGATAAAAGCTACACAGAGTAAAAAAGAAAAAAAAAAAGAAAAAAAACAACATGGGCATGTTCAATATGCTGTCTTTTTGCGTCCTTGCAATGACACAAGGTGTTTGTTTCGAGGACTGTCTGAGTAAGATGCAATAGAGGCAAAGACTCACTAACAGAGCCTTTGTGGTAGTCACATAAACACCTGAAGTACCATAAGTAAGAGGCCACAAGCAGCTCAGTCCCAAAAGCACTGCCTACCTTGGAGCAGTCCGTTCCAGCAACCAAACAGGCCACCTCTCCTCCCAGCTTATTGGCGGCAGTGATGGCACTGAGTGTGATGGGTGTCAGCTTCTCATTGTTGTGCTCTGCTACAACCAAGGTACTTTGAAACCTCTGGAGGAGACCAGTCTGTTGAGGAAAATGTCAACAACTGTGAATAAAATTTTTCGGCAATAAAACAAAGACATATATGGTAGTTATGTCAGGTAAAATGGTCTCACATATGAAAAACAAGTTGGAAAGCATGTTTCATAGTGCTTATTCTTATTTATTGTTATAGTTCTTATAATTTCTCTTATGCTTATATAAAAATATTCTTCTTGTGAGAATTTGAGCAACTGCTACTGACTAAGTTTCCCCTCAAATATCAATAAAGTATTTCTGATTCTGATTCCTAAATGATTTTAATCACATTAAAATCATTAGCCTACTTCTAAAACACTGGACTATAGTTTTTAGTTTTAGATAACATTAAGACACGATTACAATATTAACTGTATCAACTTCACATTTTCTCTGACGGTGGTGGTAAATTCCTTGCTGTGGTGGTGCACTAGTGCAAAATGAATACAGAGGAAACACTGTGCACTGGTTCTAGTGGATTCTGTGCTGTTCAAACTTGAATGCAGTCACTTTCTTACAGGAATTAAGTTAACACTGAAGTTTGCCATCAAATATTCTACAAGCAAACCTAGTTAATGCTACCAGTGGAAGTACCTATACAAAGTGGATGTAACCTCTTGAGCGGCAGAAACAGCACTGTCAAGTGAAAACAGGATCATACCAGCCTTATCTGCAGGTCTGAGACTTTTAACCCTGCTATCATCTTTGAGGATGATTAACATTGTTTTTTGCTTCATATGTGAAGATTTTCCCTCATTTAAAGCAGAAAACATCAAATTAATGTATGATGTTTTCAGTGTCCTGCACACATTTTGTACACATCAGTGTTTCTTTGGGGTTTATTTGACCCCTGGCTGTTTTAACTGTATACAGCATATACAGCTAAAAAAAAAAAAAAATCAACACTGGACACACTTTTACTTTAACTGTTTTGGATGACACTGAGGAACTATAACATGCCATTTCTAATCGTCAAAACACTTCCCTCTGCTTTAAGACCCTCCACATAACCACAGCTGTGGCAGTGTAAGAAGGTCAAATGACATTTGGGAAGGAGAGACTTAGTTGCATAAGTTTTGGTGAGTGTGGGGTTTATGTCTTATTTAAAAGGCTTATAAAGGTGGTCAGTGAGAAACATGACGGATAAAACTGACCCCAGCTGATTAAAAAAAAAAAAAAAAAAAATGGCGAATTTGAAGGTAACAGGATGGTTAAATTACATAAATGTCACTAAAATGACATTTGGAAAATAAAGAAAACTGTCGTTATAATGGAGCTTTTCAGGTCATTATCTACTGGACTAGACTTTTCACCAGAAATAGATGTTTTTTCGTGACACCACTGATATCAATGGCATTTTTCGCAGTTTCATAACTGTTGTTTACGAGGTTTCATAAGCACCCGACCATGCTAACACGACCGGCTAACGCTAACGTTAGCTCAAGAGCAAAGTTACCTCTGTTAGTCTACATGAGCACTGACTCTGTCAACTGAATGACAAAAAAATGAATTAACCAAAGCTCTCAATGCTGCCACATGCAAACATTAAGTGTACTCCTGTCTTGTAAAAGCAAGACAGGTATGTAGCTAGCTGCTGGTATTATCGCTAACCAATAAGCAGCAGCAGCAGACGCAGGTAGCAAGCTAACACATGTTTATTTGTTTACGTTGTGTGATCCTGTGTAAGGCTAATGTTGCCGTTTTGAGTCTGTCATGCTCTTACCAGCTGTCTCAGGTTTGTTTTGTTGAAAGCCCTGTGCATCTTGGACCCGGCTCGCCTGCTTCTCAACGCTGCAAGAGACAAATCTATGCTAAAGGTGAGTGGGAAGTTTGGGCCGACTTCTCGCGAGACAAAGAGAACAACTTCCGCTCGGTAGCCTACAATTTAACCCGTGCCTTCCCTTCCGCGGCATATGCAAAATATGCAGAAGGCATAAATCTGAATGGTCCGTGTGGATGACAGAAAATACGCAGCTTTAGGCCTATATGGTGAGTCTGGTAATGAGGCTCCATCCATTTTCTTCTGAATCAGCCAATGAGCACTACTTTATTCTCACTACGCAGTGGGAATAAAATCATATCTTGCAGGGACAGTGGTGGAAATAAGTTTAATAACCCAAGCAGCTCCAACTCGCTGAAAATAGCTGTTACAATTTGTTTTTAACATATGCCATCCATGTGTCACATCTTCCTCAGCTCAGTGCAATGTTCAACAAAGCGCGTCTTTTATAAGCACGCCGAATACTATTAAGACAGCCTAAACACAAGGCTGTGTACAAAATTGTTATTTTTAAGACAGCATATCTTGAAGATGAAGCAAAGAAAAATCGAATTTAGAAATCCTTTGGTGGAAGCCTCTTAATTAACTTTTCAAACATGCGCAAATCCACGAAAAGGGCACGGTTCATAACCAAAATTTGTTTCTTGTTATTTCAGGCTGTCCAGCAATAGTGATCTGTCTTTCCTCCTCTCCTGTAATGACAAAGGTTTGTCATTATTATTTCCAGCCTCTTAAAGCGAAAAAAAAAAAAAAAGGCCTGCCTTTTGAAATTGCTGCATGCATTAGGCGTCATCCAGCTGATAATTCTATCAATGCTGATTTCCAGCATTTCAGCTTTCCGTTGCAGTCTACACATAACAAAACGGCTCTTCTTTTTCAAGCAGCAGTTCTACCAAAATAAATAAATAAATGCATACATTTAGAAAATCAACACTTTATATAGATACAATACCTTATTTGAAAAAAAAAAAAAAAAAAAAAAAAAAAAAAACAGTAGGCTAATCCTAAAATAAAGCAAAATAAATTTGTGGAAAATAAAGATAGAGCCGACACGGCTTGTCTGAACTGTTGGTTATTCATCATACAAAATTAACATCTTTCAGCTTTTTAAACGAGAGATTTTTCAGAGACTTTTCAGGGCACATTTTGCTCTTCGAGGTCAATAGTCTCATTGACAGCAGTTCAATGCAGACGAAGATACGATGTGTGTGTGTGTGTGCGTGTGTATGTGTGTGTGTGTGTGTGTGTGTGTGTGTGTGTGTCTGTCTGTCTGTCTGTCTGTCTGTCTGTCTGTCTGTCTGTCTGTCTGTGTGAGTGTGTGTGTGTGTGTGTGTGTGTGTATGTCTTTGTGTCTGTGTGTGCGTGTGTGTGTCTGTGTGTGCGTTGTGACACATCACGTCTGGTGGAAAACTAAATAAAAACCAAAAACCTGCCTCATGTTGCGCCTCAAATTTATTGGCTCCAGTTTATACATTTATAAATGTATATATGCAGAGTTGTGTGACGTCGAGCTTTGAGCTTTTGGGAGAGTTTAGCATTCATGATTTCTGGTTCAGGTTATATATTACGTTTATTTAAACTAAATTTTGAGCCGATACATTTGTCTTTATAATCGAAGAAGAGAGTGACATGTTGATCTCGAAATAATTTAAAATGCTGTTGAAATGTGTGAAAATTTCTCTGTTGCATCTCTCTCTCTCTCTCTCTCTCTCTCTCTCTCTCTCTCTCTCTCTCTCTCTCTCTCTCTCTCTCTCTCTCTCTCTCTCTCTCTCTTTCTGTCTCTGTCTCTCCCTGGGTGATACAGGGTAGCCTATATAGTTAAGATGTTATGAGCAAACTGGACTAAATCATTTTCTGAGGCAAAATAAAAATAAAAAATAAAATGTCTGGACTAAATCATTTTCTGAGGCATTCCTAGATTCAGTTTGCTCTCCTTGCCTTGTTACATGAAAACACAAAGTGCATGTCGAGTGCAGACACTGAAGCAGCCTCAGCTTCAATCACGTGTTTACATCCGCACAGGAGACAAATCCGTGGCTCCTCAAAAGAAAAAGATTTATTGCTCAGTCCTCCTGCCCTCATTTGGGATCCAGATCGTCACTGAGACCTGTGATCCTCATCCAGTAGAGGGCTCTGTCACAGTAAAATGTGTGGGAAGAGCCTATAAAGTGAAATATTAGATTTCATAATAACATAATAATCACTAGAATAACAAGAAAAATATTTATTCTAGGTTAACATACAACATAGGCTATATATGTATGTACTTTTCTCTTTACATTTTTTATTTTAGTAGCAACTGAACTTGAGAGAAAACATATATTTTTAAATTATTTAGGACGAATATAGCCTAAACATCCCAGCAATACAGCAAAAAGGCATACATATATTATATGCAGGAAAATAAAATTGAATTTAACTGAAAAACTTTGTATTTTTTGTATTCTAAAAAAGTTATATCTATCTAGATAGATAGATAGATAGATAGATAGATATAGAGTAACATAAGGTTACTACTAAGTTACCACATACCACTAAGTCATATGAGTCTCAATAGGAGGGTTGTAGGAATATTATAGTGATATAAAATGTGAAGTAAAAAATAAACAGGACACTCAACTCAAGTCTATTGAGTGTCACAGAAAAACTGCAAGTCCTGAGAGTAATATTACAGCAGTGACTGGTTTGTTGTCTTTCAGCCAGTCGAGGTGATCTACAAATGCCCAGAGACACTGCTCTGTTTTTAGGACAAAAAGAAAGGAAACCCTGCATTCAGTCACACAAGAAAAAAAAAAAAAAAAAAAAAAGAAGGAAAAAAAATCAGTCGGGGTCCATGAGGAGATTTGCATCGCACCCTCTCCCCAGACTCACAGAGGTCCAGGTCTGCAGACGTCACTGGTCGAGGGACTTTGTTTTCTCTCCACCTCTCAGTCGAGGAATACAAGTTTATCACCCAGCCAGGGACGGGACGCGCTCCTCTCCCACTCCTTTTCCTCCATCTGTCGGCGTGCACTGGGCTACTTCTCCTGTATGGTGGATATCCTGTTCAATTCTTCTTTCTTGGATGATATGGGGGATCATTCCAAAAGTAAGCTTTCCACTGCATTTTGATTGCTTTTTCACTTTTATGTCCTGCTCAGCGTGTAGTTTGTAGCCTGTAGATTAATCGGTAATTGTTTTCGAGGTGTGCATATCGAAACCTGCAAATAAGTCATGTTCAACAGACATGCCACCATGAAAAATCACCATGCCGATAGCAACTTTTATTGTGGTTATCAATGGTGAATTTATTGTGATTCTGTATACAGTGCGGTATTTTGATCTCCTCTGGGCTCACAATAATGTTCCTGTAAGGACCCAGGTTTGTTGTGGAATTTACATTGCATCCTTCTAAACTTTATTAGCCTGTAGGATTAAAGGCTCTTTACTAGTCAGGGTGGGAGGGTTGAGTGGATTTAACAAAGACATCAGGGGATTAAAAGAGCGCACAGTGTCGCATTAAAGTGTTCATTCCCTCCACAGAGAAGTCGGGAATCGCAATGTGTGTGGGCTGTGGAAGTCAGATACATGACCAGTACATCCTGAGAGTCTCTCCGGACCTGGAGTGGCACGCAGCCTGCCTCAAGTGCGCCGAGTGCAGCCAGTACCTGGACGAGACGTGCACTTGCTTCGTCCGAGACGGCAAGACATACTGTAAAAGAGATTATGTGAGGTATAGGAGTTCACTGTGACTTCCCAGAGTTTTGAGAGGCCTTTACTGAGAAAGCAAACCTGTGAGATGAGAGGAGGTGAGATGGCAAAAAGCAGAGAGTGAGATGTAGCCTAGATAGAATGAAATGCAGTAGCCTAAATAAAAGGACTGTGATAGATTTAGAAGACACCAGGAGTTTACAAATAAGCCTACAAAAAAAGGAAAGAAATCAATAGATTCTCACAGGTGTACCTAGTGTTCAATTCAAATGCATACCTTTAGTGTGCAAATGAAAGAGCGCAAACGTGCGTCAAAACTGTAGGCCTCAGTTTTGTGTCACATAGTCTAAGTCATTTATTTTTTTAATCGTCTGAATTGTCTTCAGTCTCGTGGCTCCTGGGGGTACAGGCTATCCGATCACAGCCTCTTTGTCCCCTTTGAATTGAACTTGACCAAGAGCAGCATCAAATTAATCTCACCCAAAACCTCGTTCACTGAGACCAGTGTTCCTCCGTGCTCATTGCAGATTATTTGGCATCAAATGTGCAAAGTGTAACATGGGCTTCTGCAGCAGCGATCTGGTGATGAGAGCCCGGGACAACGTGTACCACATGGAGTGTTTTCGGTGCTCGGTGTGCAGCAGACACCTCCTGCCAGGGGACGAGTTCTCTCTGCGGGACGACGAGCTGCTCTGTCGGGCTGATCACGGCTTATTGCTAGAGCGGGCCTCCGCAGGGAGCCCCCTCAGCCCGGGAAGCATTCACTCCAGACCGCTGCATGTCCCAGGTAGGCACAGCCTGTTCGTGCCATGAAAATGACTGCATGATTAGGCCTTTATTATTATTATTATTATTATTATTATTGTTATTATTATTATTATTATTATTATTATTATTATTATTATTATTTCCTTTGTTGTTATCGTTTTTAGTATTATTTATCAGAATATTAGGCTATTTGGTTTCTTTTATATATCATTTGTTTTGTGGTTATTTTGTCGTTGGTGCCTTTACCATGTGAGCCCGTTTTATTCAGCAAATGTTTTATGATTTTATGATATGATTTTCGTGGCCGGTCAGAAATGAACTGGAAATTAAAACAAAGTCGACTACACAAGAATTAAGTTGAAAATATTACCTTGAAATTGTTAAGAAGACTGAAAATAGCCCGGTGATGGTAGGCTAAATGACTATTTCTATAATAGTCTAATATTTTGGTGACGCTAAGTGTGGCTGTGGTAGTCAGTAGTGAGTTTTCTTATAGTATCACTATGGCACTGTATAGCCTACTATTCATTTATTTGTGGACTGTGATATTTGCATAGAATCCTTCTAAAATATATTATAAGGTTATTATAATTTTTTCGCAAGGTTAGGGTCTGATGACAGTGATTTATTTAAACGAATTTTCAAGGAGTAAACTAAAGCTCCTCGTTTGTTTTCACATCAGACCCGGTGTCGGTTCGACATCCTCCTCATCATAGAAACCACGTCCATAAGCAGTCTGAGAAGACCACCCGGGTCCGGACGGTGCTGAACGAGAAGCAGCTCCACACCCTGCGGACCTGCTACAACGCCAACCCCAGACCGGATGCTCTGATGAAGGAACAGCTGGTGGAGATGACGGGCCTGAGCCCCAGGGTCATCCGCGTCTGGTTTCAGAACAAGCGCTGCAAAGACAAGAAGAGATCCATTCTCATGAAGCAGCTCCAGCAGCAGCAGCACAGTGACAAAACCGTGAGTTCATTCAATGCAACTTGTGTCCAGGCACTCTAAAAAAAATAATAATAATAATCAAAAGTCATACACTGGGCTACATTATTTGTCTCTAATTTCAAAAGTAATGACATCAGGCCTTTCTCCCAATTTGTTACACTGGTTAGCCCAAACTTTTCTGTGTTTTTGTCCGATTTCCTTTGTCATCCTCTGTATATTATCAAAGTAACTATATAACGTGGATGTTCAATGTATTTGTCCTTGTGCTCCACGGAATAAATAAATAGCTAAATAAATAAGGTAATATCCTCATGGCAATAATACCGTCCTTCCACACTTCATCTAAACCATGCACAGGACGACAAATACCAAATCGGATCATCCATCTTCAAACTAATATTTATAGGGGCTGATAACAAACAATAACACGTTTCTGGAATTATGTCTGTAATAATAATAAAATGATAATAACAACAATATAATAATAATAATAATAATAATAATGATAATGATAATGATAATAATAATAATAGCCTAATAATAAAATGAAATTGTGATTATAATTCGTTACATTATACAGCTCCTTATAGAGAAAAATCCGTAGGCTCCTGTTCCAAACTCTGCTTCTTTGTACCTTTTATTGCTGTTTTTTTTTTTTTTTTTTTTTTTTTTTTTTTCAACCGGGAACTGATTATAAAACATAATCACAGTGTCTCTCGTCCAGCCTGGTTTTACACACCGACCGACTGATTGTTATCGATGATCGGGACTATTTTTAATCCACCAGAGAGATGTTTATGCGCTTCATAGGCAAATGGTAGGAGATGTGGTGCAGGATAAACTCAGTTTTCCCAACCTATTATTACTGAGGGGATTAAGTGTAACGTCACTGTCATAGGTTGATATATTTGTATGATGTAAATGCATCATAATGAGCAGTCTAAGTTGAATGGTGACAGGGTCAAAGCTCTTCTGGATATTTAGTTGACTTTTGTGTGGGCTACATTAGTAGTTCTTTTCTTTATATTGGTGATACTCCTAATTCAGCCACGGGTTTAATTCACCACTGCATGTTCATACAGGATAATGTGGCTACATGGCAGAAAAATCCTTTATCCTGAGATGACTTTTAGCCTCGTAGGCTGCATGACTGGCCAAGAGGTGAGGTAAATGAGTGCTTTCGTTTGCCCTGTAGAATCTGCAGGGCCTGACGGGGACCCCTTTGGTGGCAGGCAGCCCTATTCGTCACGATAACACCGTCCAAGGGAATCCCGTGGAGGTGCAAACTTACCAGCCACCTTGGAAAACCCTGAGCGACTTTGCCTTGCAGAGCGACCTGGACCAGCCTGCCTTCCAGCAGCTGGTAAGGAAAAAAAACTGCACACACACACACACACACACACACACACACACACACACACACACACACACACACAGACAGACAGACAGACAGACAGACAGACAGACAGACAGACAGACAGACAGACAGACAGACAGACAGACAGACAGAGAGAGAGAGAGAGAGAGAGAGAGAGAGAGAGAGAGAGATCTATTGTGGTCGATCCAACTTTTGCTCATGCAAAAGGTGATGCTGATGTGTTTCTCGTGCAGTTATGCTCTATCAAAGTTCGTATAAAATTTCCTGCAGGCAAATAAGCTTTTTCTCAGGATAAACTAAAAATAGCCTAAAACACACAGTAAAGAGATATGTTGTTTATTTATTGAGCTGACGGGCCTCCACGTGTTTATCTTGGCAGGTGTCTTTCTCAGAGTCGGGCTCAATGGGGAACTCTTCGGGCAGTGATGTGACTTCATTGTCGTCGCAGTTACCGGACACACCGAACAGCATGGTGCCCAGTCCCGTTGACACGTGAGGCCTGATCGGAGCCCGAGCGCGCACCCGTGTCCTCTGCGTGGACGCGCACAGAACTCTTGAATATCAGAGACATTCATTGAAGAGCAACAAAAACAGGACTACGCTGGATTATGCTTGAGGATATATCCCCATCTCTCAAGTGTGCAACTCATGACCCTCCCGTCTAAAGGATTGACTATTACATTTACATTGCAGGCATTTAGCCGACACTCAAACCCAGCAGGTAAGGGTTCCCTGACTTGCTCATGGACACCTCGGCAGGACACGCCGCTGTTGATGGACACATGTTGGAGGGGCTTTAAAGCCTACAGCACCTTGCCTGCGGTGTCAGTGCAGGCTAAACCTGGATGGGACGTGTGAGGAGTGTGCCGTGGGATTCAAACACACGCTCTGAGTCTGTACTGGACGTCTGAACGTTATTTTTCATGTTTAGCAGGTCGTATGGGCCCAGAATCCAATCTCTGTAGATGTGCATGATATGTAAAGAAGATTCGATATTGACTCCTGTAAATTGATGAAACAGATGAGATGCGGATTGTTTTGAGTTTTTGCAAGAAAATAAGTTATTGTTATTTATTATGAAGACGGACATAGCTGATCCTATCAATAAAACCATATAGGTCTAACTGGTTATTGCATGCAAAATCTATTTGTTGGGAAAGGATTAAGAATAATTTTAATTCGTTTGCAAAATAAATCAGTTTAAAGTACTGTAAATGGTAACGCACCTGCTGCTCATAATGTATGGCACTGCGTTCAAGTTATAGAGCCTGAAGAGCTGATAGCCCCCAGATAAGAACAGATCCCAATACAGGATGATTTTCAAAATAAATCTCATGTCTGCTCCCAAAAAATGACATGTAACAAATGTGAGGACGTGTGTAGGCAATTAAAGAGAGAGAGAGAGAAAAAAATCAATATTGCAAAATATTGGTCAGATTTTGGATGCGCTGAGTGCCTCTCAGAAATATCCCTTATCTCTATCATTGAGATCATGTGCAACCAAAACCTTTGAACTCATATTTAATAAAATTCTCGGGCCAAGTGGAGCAAGGACTCATGGCTGACCAGATATTAGGACTACTTGTCATGCCTAGCGCACTATCACACAGACTCACACAGTTTGAAAGGTTTTATTCGTCCCGTATGCTCCTCTGACGTCATTTTTTAGACATGTCTTCCAATTCTATTTCTAACAATTTTTGCATGTTAATTACCCTCCATTATAGTGATGAAAACTACAAGATTGGACTTTTTTTTTTTTTTTTTTTTTTAAGCCTAGTGGCAAGTGTCATACATTGCCATTTCTTCTTGACGCCCATGGTTACAAGTCTAGACAGAGGACAAGCAGCGGCGGCCCCTTATCTGCATTTGGCATCACCTGCAAACGATACACTGAATGGACCCTCAACAAAACCCAGCTCTCTCTCTGTCTCCGTGTGTGTGTGAGTGTGTGTGCAGCAGCGCTGAGGGGACTCCCAGCCTGCGGACGCATCCTGGCTTGTCTTGAGTTTATTTTCATTCCAGTAGGAATCCCGAATGGCAAATAGCCGCTGGACATGAGAGCATATAGGTCAAGCCAGGACTGACACACTACACCTCAACAATTTGTTGACGAGGATCAGCGTTTATCAGTGAAGGAAACGGAGTCTCATTCAAACTCAAAATTGTGTTAAGTGAACGTCATGGCACATCAGAGTTGAAGGCAACAAAGTCTCCAAATAAGCGACTGTTTCAAGTCCTTACAAAGAAGAACTGCAATTAGAAGTAGGGTACAACCTGTTCGAAAAGTAGCCTATTAGCATAATAAAATGAAATAAAATAAAGCAGCATTACAATAAGAATATCAGGCTACAGTCATTCCATGAAAGACAGAAATAAAATAAAATTCGATGATGTTATGAAGTCAGAAGTCCCTGTGAACAGGCTTGCACGTTATAGCCTAGTTATTCTTTGTTAGGTGAATACTATACCATCATAATGGCATTTTGGGCAATAAAGTCTCAATTTCCAAATCATCACACAACAGTTGAAAACTTAAAGTACTATAGTGTGATCTGGACAATTTATAGCTGGAGGAGGCCTGGATCAACACCATGCGTGCGGAAAGCGCAGACGGACAGTTTCACAGTTTTAGAGATTCATATTTGTTCTTCTTACATGCATGCTTAAGAGTTTTTTTTTTCTTTAATTTTTCATCAGCTGGCTGTAAAACGTGCAGCTTTGTTCCTGCAATGATGAACCATTAAAATACATCAACAGTAAGAGGAATCAAAAAGTGAATCTGCTGTATGTCCAGTATGAATAGGAATTTCTCGTGCAATCAGTGCATTCCTTTACCGTTTATAGTATATTTCTGCACAGAATTTGTGAGGATGTAAACGTTACAGGACTCCTGCTTTCGGAATTGAGAGATTAGCTGACATTGGACTTCTACAACTTGCTTTTGTCCATCTCATTAATTAATGTAAAGATGTGCTAATTTTAGCTGAGTTCACAAAGGCTTGACACAAACACAGAAAATCAGTGTTCAAGTCAACATATGCCAAGTGTTGCAGAGCCATACTCAAGACATCAATAAAACATGGTCATTTCATATAAAAAACAGTCTGAGAACAATGATGTCAGCATAAGTGATTTGTTTATTTTTTGTGATAGACAAAGGTAAATTACGTAATATATTATATTAATTTTTAAGTGCTTCCCACCAGAGAAAATCATAACAAAAACAAAAAAACAAGGACATATGTGAACTTGAAAAACATACAGAACTCTTAACAGATACCAGCAATCAGGACAGTTTGTATAACTTGTACAAAACTTGCACCATGTAAACTACAGGAATAACATTCTGGTCAGGTCATTCACATTCTAAATGATGAGCAAAGATAAATAAATTAACACAAAGAATTTACAGAAATGTTTAGAAAGTGAATTATTACAGCATAATAAAACGTTTTATTTTTTTTAATTATTATTATTTTTGTGTATGTGTGCATGACCATTTCTATCCACAACAGTAACAAAGACAAAAACAAATGGCTATTTTGGGCACTGAATGGAATAGCTGTGAGCATCAGAACTGTAAATGCGAGACATGAACAACTGGTTTGTACATGATCAACGAATGATTTCTAAGAAATCATAACAAATACACGAACAAATGATAAGGCTTAACAACCACAAAATTTTACATATTTTGGCAAAGTTTGAATAACAGTTTTATGTGCAGACCTCAAGTCAAGGTAAAGAAAAAAAAAAATCAAAAAAGGAAAAATGAAGCAGAGTGGATAACCATGTCTCCGTCTCCCTTGTAGTGTTTACTTTACGCATATCCATTGTGAGGACAGTGTGCAACTCTATTACTCCTCCTGTTTCTTAAGGAAAAACTGCAGCGCCGAGTCCCACTGATCTCTTGGAAAGCGGTTAGACAACTCACAGTAATCCAGCGGCTGAAAGACTTTGTAGGGAGACAGAGAAAAGGAAAATTATACTCTGTACAACAGAAATTCTTAACTGTCTTAAAATCGGCAGAATTTCACAAAGAAAGCCGTTATTAAAATAATTTGCGCAGTGACATTTATATGCTGTAAGGAATTCTTCATTACATGTTGGCACATAATACTCCAGTGCATTATTTACGGGTCACATTATATTTTGTTGAAATGGTGTTAAAAATATAAGAGGAATTAGCAGTTAAAATACTTTTATTTAGGTGAGGTATAAGCTTTTTTAAGCCAGTGCAACTTATAAAGTTAAAAATATTCAAAATATAAAATCATCCATTTTTTTTCATGGTTCACAGTTCAGTAACTCACCTCCTTGCTTTGCTTTATTGTCTGGATCTTTCTCACTTGAGGCACAGTCCTGGGTGAAATATGAAAAGGAACAGTTAGTGCCTTCTACATAGAAGACCTGAGTGTGTGTGTGGGTGTATAATCTCATTTGCCTCACTGCAAAAACAACTAAATAATGCAGCCTTACAGCAAAGACAAACATATGTCAGCAGAATTTTCCAGCTTTTAAAATAGCAACAACAAAAAAATCTCCCTTGTAGTTACAAAAACTATGTTTTGTATACACGGGGAGGATGAGGAATCATTTCAGATCAAACCGTTTCACTCCAAGGAATGCTCTTGAGGTTAACAACGAGGGCATCAGGGCGAGACGCCATGCATTATTGCTTTGTTTGAAAGAAATGACAATGGCTCGTCTCCCCACTGAATGAAAGTTAATCTGAGTCTAAACAGTGGTGGCTACAGAACAGTGAGAGGCCTGTTGTCAGAGGGAGATGACGGAGACAAGCTGTTTACAGGGAGCTGAACCAGCGGCAGGTAAATCCATTGTGGAGGACACCATCTATTGTTTGTGAAGCCTTGCTGTTATTTCATACATTCACCAGGGATGAGATGAACACGTGGATATCAGCTATTGCAGAGGATGGAGAAGTTTCTAATCCATAATGTGAAAACTGTGCTGAAATTCATAGTTCTGGGATATTTTATTTACAAATCATTGAATTGTTCAGTGACTGTGTGTTTGTGTGAAGGTGTTTGCATGCATACATGTGTAAACATGTTCCCAGATTTACCTGAATGAATGTAGCTAGCAGCACACAGCTCATCTCCTGCTGCAGAATGACCTTGTTCTGTGGGTTGTTATAGCAGGCCGAGATGAGGGAGGGGAAGAGCACTCTGATGAGGCGCGGGTGGCTGAAGTACTGGAAGGGCAGCTGACACAGTTTCTGCAGCACGCTGGGCTGGCGGCCAGACTGCACTATCACCTGGAACACACACGGAGCAGGGCCAGTCAGTCACTCAGCCAGCCAGGCAGCCAGTCAGTGGCAGGACTGGTTGTAAATCACCGCCCTGCACCCCTCCCACATGTAAATCTGCCACTAAAACAACACACAAACAGCCATTAGGAGGAGAACTGGAGGGCACAGCCTCCCACTGCACAATTACAGGCTATAAAACACAATGATGGGATGTTTTGTTCTTCCTTTGTAAAACCAGCAATTGCAGAGCTGGGGGTAAATGAGAAATATGAAATGAGAGTGCTTCGATGTCATTACAACAACAGTTAAAACTTCACTGTTACATTTTGCAAGTGCCACTGAGATGTGGAGTCAGACTCAGTGCAAAAGCCTATTCCTGTCAAACAGGAGTGCAGATCAGGTTGAGAGGGCACTCACAGTGCAACAGGGGCGCAAAGGGGTGGGGTCACGGGTGAAAGGCAGGGTGAACCTCCACCATTGCATGGCCACCCCCACTTTAAGAAATGAGCAATACCATTAATGGAATTTTCACCCGGCCGACATCCTGCTCTCCCTCACCACAGCCCGTCAATCACGCACCATCACATCCGGGCCACCAATATTAAAACCAAATCACTCCCAGCCTCATTTGATTAGAGGGGGAACTGGTCCAAAGGCAAGGGTCCCGGCCTAATGCTCTGGGCATCTCCCCTGAGTCTGGGAAGACCATCAGCGCTCCTTTGAGAGCCAGGGGGTCAGCACAGTAAATCCTGGCTGAAAAAACACCCCACTGCTTTACAGGTACAGACAACGGGGCTGGGGCTCAACCCCAATGGAAACCAGAAGGAAAAGGTGAGGTCCCCCAGACACGGTAACATAAATTTACAGGATTTACAAGATTTTAAAAATACACTTCGTAATACTCTTCCAGTGCGTTCTCCTTTGATAATGCACTCCGGGTTTTAACAGCAAGATAAACAAAGCGATAATTCATTGCTTTTATCAGTTCAAGGTGAAGCTTCTCAGAGCTGCCTTCTACAGCCGCGTTCAAAGGGCTGTGTCATTTCCTATTATTATTTGTTTAAAGAATACACATTAGCCAGGTCATACAATTTATTGAACCTGGGCTGAGCAAATTAATATCTGAATGCAGTATGGATGCCTAAAGTATGAGGAGAAATGAGTTTTTGTTCATTTGCAAATGACATTTTCATTTTTTAATCTCAAGAAAAATGAAACAAACACAGCCCAGCTAGTTCAATATTTGAAATCACGGTCACATATATTTTTGCTTTGTTCTGTATTATAGCTTGTTTACAGCACTGAAGAAATAGTCATTTGTACATTACAAGGATCAGCCTATACTATCTGAATATGCTTGCACTCTTAAAAGCAAGCAAAATCATCCTCGTTTAAGTGACCCAAAAAGTGTTTTTTTCACAAAGGAATGTTGGACTAACTTGGCAAATTCAGCCAGAGAGGGAAGGGGAAAAAACCTAAGGCTCTGGTTGTTTTCAAAAGTAGAGCTGCTTATTTTCAGCGCACAAAGTTTCGGCATTTTCATAATACTTTTCAATAAATCCTTGATCATCATATTTATCATCTCCATTGCAACACTGCCCAAAGACAAACTGGCAATGGATGGTCATAAATTTAGGCTACTGAATACAGGAGAGGCAAAATCATAGTTCAGCAGAAAAAGAAAAAAAAATGCTCTTGTGCGTCCATGTGCTGCATGAATATTATAATCCAGAACATTTATGGTTTAGGTATAATAATTTAACACCCAAGTAAGTGTTGGGTGTTTGAGCTGAGGCTCTGAGGAGATCCCTACCCACAAATCATCCAGCAATCTCATAATCCTCCACTATGCAGAGTTCCATCTTCAGCTGCCTAAACAAATTGTCCACCCTCAAGTGCCTGATGCAGAAAGACATAAAACAAAGCCTGGTGGCAGCGCTGGACTAGGGGTTACAAAGAAACCAAGTCCACTGCCAACTTTCCAGGCCTCTCCCAGGTGAAAAGCAACACCAGTGCTCAAAGACAACAAGGATTATGCCTTAGCATTATTTCTCCTCGTTCAACTGAAGTATCTCTTCAAACCCTGACATCATAAAAGGAGAAATAAGCATCTGAACCCATGCATCAGACCCGAATAACACAGACCCCGTAAAAACTCAAGTGTCTGGGTGTTCTGTTCTTTCTTAAATTCAGAGACCAGGCAAACAGGGCTGTGTTTTTATGACGCTTCCATTACATAACTTCCTCACTGTCCACAATGACAACAAAGAGTGTGTAAAGTTAATGTTCTGAAACGCAAACAAATTCCCGGGAAAACCACAATGTTAGAACAGACACTAAGGTAAAAAAAAAAAAAAGGTTTAAGAACAGAAGACTAAAGAAACCAGGCCTTATTTGGACACACAACGAGGCATAAATGTTAAATAGTACAATTAACCTATGGATGACGCACCAGCACTGTCAGATGAGACTCTGCAGATCCACTGTAAATCCTGAACAATACAAATGATTTGTGATGTGGTGCATACATAAGAACTTAAGAAGGGTGACAATCACCAACACCTGGGGGAATCTCTATTCATCCTCATGTCTAGACGGTCCAAACACCTCAGGAGGAACCAGCATCAGAATAGGGCTATATATCTGACACTTGAATCCACAATATAAACCAGATCCATCACAGTGGAACTGCCTTACTGATAAGACAGGCACAGCACACCAGCAGACACCACAGTCCACGCACAGAAAAGTTGGTCAAATACCTCTTAAGATCCACCTTACGGCATTTACAATCCTTTACGGAGGCGTGCACTACATGGTGGATAAATTGCCTTGGAACAATTGGATGCTGGCAATGCAGACATTGACACAGACACCCCAACTTGACTTTTAAGGCAATTGTCAGTTATTTTAAGAACCCATAAAACCTGGTGTTTACACAATAAAGCCTAATAACTCTTTATTTATCTCTATGAGCTGACACTGTCATTCCATCCTAGATCCTACTGCTGATAGTTCTGCTCTGAAACTATCCTGACGATGGTATTATAGACAAATGGAAACTCCTCACTGAAAGGTTTACGGGGATAAAAATGTCCTCAACTTCACTTAAGTCAGTTGGACCTGTGTTCACCCTAGAAGGAGAGTGTAAATCATCTACCGGGCTAACAATCAAGTCCTCTCCTGCCAGTTAGCCGAGAGTGTGTCTGTCTGTCTCTCTCTAACTCTGTTTACTCTGCTGGGTGATACAGAGTGTGCATTCCCCAGCGTTGGCTCCCTATGGTCTGCACGAGCCACACTTACCCTGGAGGCAGTGAGGGCTTGGTTGTCTTGGCAGTAATGGACTGTTGAAGGGAGCGTTTCAACATCAGGTTAACAGGAATTACAGGCCTAGAGCTTGGCTTAGGCCTGCAGGGCAGAGGAAACGCCCTCATAGAGAATGGGAAGGAAAGGAATGACCCCACAGATAACACTGTGCTGTGGAAATGTGTGTATGGGATGTTCAGTCTAGAGACAATTCACAGATCGTGGGAGCCCCTCTAGTATGAAGAAAACATTTTGCCGAAATATAGCAAAGTGAGGAGGAATTCAGCAGTTAATCTCAGGAGTCAATCTAGGGAAAATGTAATTATCCCATTACATTAGAAATTTTCCATACTCTACCTGAAACAGGATCTGCTTGAATACCTCTGTGCGCGTGCATGTTCAGCTCACAGTGCTTGTGTGTGTGTGTGTGTGTGTGGCCATTTTCCATTTATCGAGAAAGCAAAGTTTTCTTAAGACCTCTCCACTCCAGTCAGATTGCTAGTGCCTTTTTAGAAAGTAAGCGGGAGTTGGGTGGGTTAACATGTCAACAGTTTACAATTACAGTTCCGTCAGCTCAAAGAATCTACAGATCATCACCATGGATGATTCACAAATGAATCACCGTATTTAAGAGCCGCAAGACAAGGGAGATTACCGGTACATCTTTTGGAGAAAATGATGTACAGTAACAAGTCAGTGAAAGAAGAGGTTTCATTTGCCTGCTTTTTTTTGTGTGAAACAGTCTCTATTGACCGACCTAACAGACAATGAAACATATGGCTAACAAGGCTCAATGGCCCCCATGAGCAGCGCCACACTTGAAAAACACACAAGACTACATATGTCACTCTCCCAATGGCTTTTTGTATGACAAGGTGAATTATTCATGCCCCCAGAACAGAGGGAATACATCACTACATGTAGTGCTGCTTCAAAGTTCTGCTTTTTATGAGCAGCCTTATTTCTAGAGCACATTTATAAACAAAAGCTGGTGAGCCGACAGTGAATCAGCAGTCTCTGAGACCGCATGGGCCTTGGGTCGGGCTGCTTTTGTGTTCTGCCAATGCTTACATTAGCTTGAGAAAAGCTCAAGCTGCTCTAAATATTCTCCTTAGCGCCATCCATCTTTGTGCGGAACTGCATGGACATATTCCAGGAACCGGACCACTGGCAAGTATCAACTTTGTGTATGGAGATTGTGTGGGATCTTGTTTCCTGATTCATCTATACTTTATAATACATGTGTATTTTTTTTTCTAAATTCATAAACCTGAAAACAGGGTAAGAGAGCTTTTTCATTAGGGTAGAGGACCTTTCCCGTTTGCAGTGCCCAGGTTGCCAAGGAATGACAGATCATTGCATTGGGCAAATTCAAATTAGCAAATGAAAAAAAAAAAAAAAGCCAGATGTAGTCAAACGTGGCTACACTGTTAACTTTTCTGTGAGTGTACAAAGGCGACTCATCTGTCACCCCTTTAATTCAATAATCAGTCCTCATTCAATTATCCAATATAATATGCAAATTAGATCTCCAATGACCAACAAATGCTAATTCTGCACATCAGAATAATTAAATTGGTTAGGAGGTTAGGAGGAGAGCTGAACTGCCATAAAGTGGAGGTGGATCCTTTAATTAGAACAAAAAAATCTGGCAAATTAGAAACAGTAATCAGCCTATAAATTGTTGGGATGAGGGTAGACTGCAGCTGTGAGGACATGACTGACGTAGTGGAGGTTTGAGACTCAAGCTTTGGCTGCCGCCTGTGTGGGTCAGGCTTGACATAATCAAAGCCCAGCCAACTGTAGCACAGCTAAGCAGGGGCCCAGTAGACGGGCCATGCATGACAGCCAATTACACAGCAGCCAAGTCTGCTCCATCACATCCTGCTCATTTCCACAGAGCCCCCTAAGTAGATGTAACACTTGGGCCTGCACATGGCCCAGCTTTACCAGGAGGGAACAATGGGTCACTCTCAGGGACAATAGGCGACACACAGACTAAAAGCAGAAAGGTGCCAAGGCATGAATCTTTAAACAGGTGCCTTTTGTTACAATAATAGCAACGACAAAAACTACACCCTCTTTCTGACAAATAATACATGAGCAGAACAATGGTAAGATGATATTACTGGGATGCACCAATTTAAAATGGCTTTTTGCAACTGAAAAAAAGAGAAATACCACCTTGTAGTTGGATGCCTCCACCAACCAGTCAAGTAGCAGTTTATGTTGGTCCAGACTTGCATAATATTTGTAGTGAAGACGTTGGAGGAATTTAACAAAAGGTATTAAGCATCGTATTAAGCAAAATGGAAGTTATCACCGTATTGATATCTATGATTCCAGTGAATAATTTCCAGTGAGAAACATGCTGTCTGCACTTTTACACTATTTTTACAGAGGAGTACAGAGGACTGATAAGAGAGCTTCATCACATGATGCAACGATAATCACCTGAAGCTCAATATCAAGAAAACCAATGAGGTTGTGGTGGACAACCAGAGGAACATGAGGCCCCTGTCCTGGTTGTCATACACGGAGAGGAGGTGAAGTTAAAACGCTGAGTTATGGCATTGAATGATGGCCAGAAAAATGTATTTGCAGAAGATAATGACGTCACAATGAAATTCATACTTGACCTTTTGGATATAAAATGTCATCACATTATCATTTTATCCTCGTACACATTTGTGTTAAACTTTGTCATAATTAGCATATGAATTCCTGAGTTATGGTATAAAGAAAAAAACAACCTCTGACCACCAAAGTCTAATTGATTCATCCTGAAGTCCAAGTGGTTTGTGCAGAACCTGAAAACATAATGCCTCCAGCCACTGGTTGTCACCGGCATAAAGACATAAAAAAAAAAGTACCAGAAAAAGCGATAAATGTTGATAATGGCTTATTGTTCTTTTAACCAGACATGTTTCAATTTTGCAAAGTCAGTGCAGGTTCAAACTGGTTTACCTGGTTGTCAGGGTGATTAACGGTGAAGTAGCCCACACAGATGATGACCTCGTGCAGCAGCTCTTCAGAGGAATGCTGGGTACAGTACCAGAGCAGGGAGCTGACAATGTGACGGAAAGCTAGAGACAGGCCCTCAGCTCCGAGAACAGACTGAAACAACACAGACAAATCACATCAATGTGTACAACAGGACCTCGGGCCTTCAGTTTAATTCAAAAATTGATTTAAATTAACTGATTATGATCTCGTTAAATTAAGCATAAGCTACTTAGAACCGTAGTTAAGGAGAGTACAACACGACAACAATGCAAAATAATTAAAGGCAGGATTTGTTTTATTAAAAGCGATGGATGGGAATTGTATGCTTTGCCAGTGGGAACTGATATCTTGTTACAGTATGAGTGACCCAAATGGAGGTGGACGGGTCCCACTATAACCATGAAAAAAAATGGTCCTGCTCAGAGACGTAAGCAGAAGCCTACAGACAGTATTTACTAAACATGTCAGTGTGACAGAGCACTATAAGCCCATCACAAATTCACTGGACAGTCGGGTGCCATAGCATTGCAAGTAAACACTTCAATAAAAACATTACACGACAAGTTTGCTGCTATTTTTAAGCCTGATGACCTATGCAAACTGGCAATATATCCATCAAACTCATGTGCACCATGTTACAATTAATGAGAACGGTTGAGGTGAAGAAAAGCAATAGCAGACAAACATTCCAATATTGGTCAATGAATATTATGAACGACTTCATTTTTTTGCTGATGATACCAACATCACAAAGCAAAGTTATTCAGGGCTTTGGGGAGAAAATTAATGAGCATGTGAAAAGCCTGTGAGAAACTAAAAGGGCAGCACTGCAAAATCCCAGTTATTTATACTGCATTATCACATCGGAAATTTCCCTCGAAACCCATTATTGGTAATTGATGCTGCTGAAGAGTGAGCTTGCATTCTGATCACCTCGCCATCTACTGCAATACATATTAGAAGGTGCTGTGAGGTAATGTGAAACACAAGGTGATTACAACTCTCAGCCAAAAAGAAACATTACTTAAAATGTTCATAAAACTCAGGCAGTGAAATCCTTTGACCTCCAGCTGTTTTGAATAGCCTAAGTGTGGTGGGTTAGCGGGTGGAAGCTGCTTCAAAGTAATTATTGGGAGACATTAAAATAATTAATAACATTCTCACTTCCTCTCACGCCTTTCTGTCTATGCTCTGACTTAGCACAGTGAAGCTGTCGCCCTCTCCTCATGGGTAATGTACGGTCCTGGGTACAGTGCTAATCACTCCCGGTCCACACAAACTGCTAACCCACTGGGCTCTATTCAACTCTAACAACAGACCTGGGGTCAAGGGGCATCCATGTTTATGTCCCCAGGTCAGCCATATCCCAAGGAGAACAACTCCTCTTCTAATAGCTCCTAACAAAGGAGCTAGCATCCATCTGATCATAAGCACACAGGAGGGACAACAGAAATATTTATGGCCATCTTTAACCCTCCTGTTATGTTCACATTTTTGAACAGCAGGGGTCAATTTGACCCCTGCAGTTTAAACTTCCGCAAAATTATTATAACTAAAATTGTTATCAAAGTTTATGTGTCAGGTACTTGATGTTTCTTTTTTGACGACCTAAACAGCCCTTTAAAGAAAACATAACTCCACCCCACCCCCACTTATACATCCAGTATTCCTATTATGCGACAAAGGAAAAATATGCAAATCACCATAAAATCTCACTGATTGACCTAAAATTGGAAAGAAATAGTAATTTTTGGTGTTTTAGTGGCTTTATATCATTTCTAAGTACAGATTTTTGTTATTTATAACCAATGCATTACAAAGTGTGAATAGGACATTGAAAACATATTATCATGTCAATTTCATCTTTACCCGGTAGTGCCCATTACATTAGGAACACACATTAAATATGAAGCAAAAAAAAATGATGTTAATCATTCATTTAGAGATGTTAAACATTGGTTGGGGTCAAATTGACCCCAAACATAATAGGAGGGTTAAAGTAAGTCTGCTGTGATATAAGTTTGGTAGCCATTCAAACAGTGATACATTAAACAGGGATTCAGTGTCAAGGCCGTTTAATTGCTCTTTTTACTGTTTAGCGTTTATTCAAACACCCAAGATAACAGTTCATTCATCCTGTTGCGCATAAAATGAAAACAATATTACAACCCATTCAGTCATTCAGAGCATCAGCATGATATAGGAATAGAAAACATCAGTATCAGACAGGACTGCATGCTGATTTCCTGTTCATCCTAAACATGGTGATTTGTGGGACCTATAAGGAATTTGATATCAATTTGAAAAAAAAAAAGGATGTGAATGGAATAAGAGTTCATGTTTGGTACCTGGAAGGCAGAGAGGTCAAGCAGGGCAAAACTGTTGAGGAAGCGAATGCCTTGCAGAGCGACCTGGATGACCCCAGGGGCATAGGGTTCCTGAGGACTCTGGGCAGCAGACTCTGGCAGGGAGCTGTGCAGCAGGATACAATACAGGGTGTGCACCACTCCCACCAGGTCTGTGGACTGCAGCAGGGCTGTCAGTCCAGTTGGGTCCTGGCGCTTATTGTCAAATATACTGGGAGCACTGGGGGAGAGAGAGGGAAAATAAATGTGTTGTCATCCAAATGAGATTTAATTGAACAAAAAACAAGACCAATCAATTTGGAAGAGAATACTGACAAGCGTACAGAGACATAGTGGAACCTGAATCAAACACATTTTATTTACATGTACATGTACTGCCAAGACCCGTCCCTGCCCATTATATAAGTCTGTGGTAAGAGACTTTGCATACACAGCCACTGTGAACTGAAGAGCTCTGTCATGCAGACAAAAGGCACTCAACCTGAGAGGGTGATGGCTGTTTTCTTCACAGAGATGGCCCGGGAGTGAGGGCACAAATAACAGCTTAGACCTCTTTGGCTTCTAGATTTACTTGCTAGACAAGGGCCAAGACAAGACTTTTCCTTTAGACAGCCATACTGTGCTGTTAGCGCTACATACCTGCCGTATTAAGTGACTTAGCTAGAGAGATTTGCTGGGTGAGAGTTTGGTTGTAGCTGAAGAGTGGGCCCTGCAAGACAGTTTAGCCTCTGCTCCTCCACTCTGGGTACAATAACCATAGTAACGCAATGACGTGAAGCTCGTGGCGAAGACTCCATGCTGGCAGACTGAACTGAGCTGCCTGACAAGGTGCTGACTACTCCTGCACATTTAATCAAAGCCCACCTGATGCGATTGAAGATGATGCGTTTTTTTGGCTACACGCTCCCACCCTGTTGGTTAAGGGATTGGTAACATCATCATGTCGGTGCACATCAGAGTTGAGACTACAGCTTGGGATAATACTGATTGGAAAGAGGATATGCAAACATATTCTTGAATATAAGCTTGACAATATGGGCAAAGGAACGCTTCAAAGAGAAACTTCAACCTGCTTGACATTAGTGTGAGGGATTTCAGATATTCATTGTTATTTTGAAATGAATTACAAATTATCATTGAAAATAACTAATTTTGAGTTACTACAATTTGCTTCTGAAGCTCACTGGGTTGCACAGTGAAACATTAGGGGACTTTACATTGCAGTTTACCTGACAATTTTATAAAACTGAGACACCACTGAATTAGAATTCAAAGAGAGGATTTTTTTTCAGGTGCAATGCAAAGGACACCCTGCTGGAAATCCAGTATCTAGCACAGACAGATAATTTAAGACCTCTGCAGCAGCATGAGCTATGATTTGCAGCCATATAGAACGGGGGCTGTGTGACCTCTGGATGGAACCCACGGTGCATGCTGATACTTGATGTTAGCCAACAGGCTCTGCGTGGAAATGTGCTGCTCGGCAGGAACACAGTCTCCTAATGCCATTATAATCCCCTGACACAGCAACTGGCATGGTCAAAATATTCCACAACCCCACTGAGCATTCTCACATATGACGGGGAGAGAACGCTGGCAGAACAGGGCTGGTTGGCTGGATTATCTGAGTATTGATAATAACACAAAACAGTGTGCTCATTAAACCTACAAGGTCTGACACCGTGTTTTCTCACAGATATTCAATGACACACACAGGACTAGCTGTCCTGTGCCACGCCGGTGTAAAGCAGCTGGTCATTGTCGCAGCGGCACCTAGCAGCTGGCAGGGTACAGTAATGCACTGGGTGACACAGACTGGACAGTGAAAACAGTCACAGGATCTTGATGTAATGTAATGTACTGCCAGTATAGTGTAAAAGGTAAGGTGGGTATGAAAAAAACCTTCTGTGGATCGAATTTGTGTCTGTTACACTGATGAAGTCTTACAAATACAGAATAAAAGGAAAGATGTAAAAAAAAAAACCACCAATGGCTCATTTTAATTCTCTTTTAAGTGTCTACCTACGACAACAAACACATCTGGCCATGCTATCAAGGTCAGCATTTCTTTTCCTTTTGAGTGAGAAATTGTGGTGCGGATGTCGCTCAGTGTGACTGTGTGCTTAGCCTCTGTCAGCGGTGCCACTGAACCTCTCTGAGTGGAGGTCACCCTAGCACATGTGGGTGGGCTCCCCCCGCGCTGCAGGCTAAGGTTTATGGTGAGTGACAGAGTGCTGGGGTCAAGTAGATGCCTATCTCTATATTCAGTAACGATGGCTTTAGCCAGTTAGCTGACTGGAGGAAACGACCTGCTGGCTGATTGCAGAGCAACCGCAGTCTTTGTTTGAGGAACCATGGGCCCCGTCTTTATGGGAGCCCCTGACATTAAAAGTACTGACAGTGACTCACTCTCTTTCATTAGACACACCAAAGCGTGTGTGTCTGTGTAAGAGAGGGATCAACAGATTGCAGGAATGTCTAAGGTGGGTAACAGAGAAAGAGACATGCTCACCGTCCAGTCACAACGAAGCACAGCTTACATATGCTATGCAGCAGAGCTGAGGCCTGCTGAAGAAAGGCAGACATCTTGGGACACTCGTCTACAGGACCTTGGACTGACAGGAAGCACCCATACAGCTTGTCAATCAAACCCATGTTCACTACATAGCTGGAGGAAACAAAAGAAGAGCACATTTACAGTGATTTTTACTGCTTTCTCAATGTTCAATCAAACATTTAAACAGAAATTTTACAAAATGAAACATTTCACCAGTCTGTTAAAAAAAAAAAAAAAAAAAAACTCATTTGGACAAAGGCCTTTACTGTGCATACCTCCACAGCACTGCAGTCGAAATCTGATATCTCACCTAAGACCTAGTCCACCCCCGCCCACCCACCACCCCCTTGTGATATCCCCAATTTGTCTTTGCCAAAGACAGGTCTCATGATCAGGTTCCCTGTACTCTTTCAGCCACAAATCACTGCTAATAGTGTCATTAGAGGACTGCTGTGGCCCTTGTGCCAGCCCAGCTCTGGGCCCTTGACAGTCTGCTGACCTGGGGCCATCTTCTCACAGCTCAGGTATGCCTGGACCTCCCCTGCTCAGCTCTGACACCCGTACCTTAGAAAATCTAGGGAGTATCACAGCGGTCAATTGAGACCTCCATGTCTGTAAGATGTGGTGGTTGTCATTCACATAACTTTTTTTGTTACAACTGTCACTCACAGTGAGGTCCTCTCAAAGCAGGTGATTATGCCTGTTTTCAGCCTCCACAGCAGGTCATCTGACACTTGAACCACAGCCCATTGTTTTGACTTCATCCTCTTTAGCTCTTTCACAGCTTTACCTTGGTTGAAAGGAACTTTCCTCACACTGGCTGCGATGTTAAATGCCTGCTGTCTGTTTGAGGAACTGCTTGGTGGTCAGTCTCACCCCTGTTTCTCAACATGTAAGCCACATGCTTTGGGAACATTTATTGACAATGGCAGGGGATGAGAGCACTGAAAAGCAAACGGAGCAACTGGTAGTGAGAAGAAAGGAAATAGCAGTCTCCTTTCTGTGTGATCTATAGTTTGGCATAATGGGAGAGTGTTGCAAAAGCTAAAAATGTTTTGATCTTTCGTCCTTCCTCACTAACATATACATTACATGAGGCAGTTGAGGTAAATCTTCTGCTCCTTCTAGGGATTACCAATCTGACGACACCATTTTTCTCAGGCCCTCCCCTGTCTCCAGGGTTACGACTAGGTCAGTGGATGAGAGTGGTGGGCCTGTGCAGCTGCTCTGACCAGATGAATCATGGTTTGTGGGAGGGTTGGTGCAAAGACTCTAGTCTTCCTCAAGGCTTCAGCGGCTAGGCCTGCCTTTCCTCACAGCCCACATTTCCCCAACACAGCTCCGACCCCAACAGTCCAGACTCACATGGCCAGCTCCAAGTCCAGGTTCAAGGGGACCCTCTAAAGCTTTAGGAGAGCTCTTTGTTTATGCTGTCTTGTGGCCCCCATGGAAACACATTTGACATAAAATGTGATGCTGAATGTGTGAAAAAAGAACAAGTTGGAAGGATGCCAGAATACACCCTCACTCTCACACTACTCCCATTCTACCAAAAAGCCAGTTGGACTATTTCCAAAAGATCTGACATTTTGTCAGCCTATTCTTTACATAAGGCATGCTGCTGAGGAAATCAGAGGTTGACCAACTCTCAACCCAGTGAAGAGGAGTGGAGGAGGGATGTACTAAAGGAGGTAAAAAGGTCGTGAGAGGAGAGAAAGTGGTGCTATGAAGGCGGAGGGGAGCAGTGCAATAGCAGGAGAGAGAGGATGGGAAAAAGTGTACCTGATTAGGTCCTGTGCTCGAGTGTTGAAGGACTCTGTGGCAGAGTTCTTGGCCTTGGCGTCGGGGGAGCAGATCCTTGAATTTTCGCCTTGCTCACTCTCAGACATATTGGGCCAAAGGAACCCAAGGATGGTGGCACTGGTCTGCAGCAAGCCTGTTGTCAAGCCTTCAAACACCTGTTTGTTCATACTGCGCCCAAAGATGGACTTGTCCTCATCTGGGACGTACAGCTGTGGAATGACGACAAGCAAAGACTCTTGAGTTAAATGTTAAGAAACCCTGGTTAAAGTGCTGTTTTTGAACAAGGTAGCCCATAACAAGCAACAATTAAACCTATGATCATATGCATCATCAAGTTTTCTTCCCCTATAACAAACCTTGGCACTGACAGATTGCAGTAGACATGCGACAGTATCTAGATGACATTAGACACAGTATCCACCAAGATGAGAGACAACAAAAGACAGGACCTTTTAAACCTCAGCATGCATTTTAAATGCCATCCAATTAACCCTAAGGCAACAGAGAATATATAGCTTGCTTTTGTTGATCAGTGCAGGCTCTTTTCACCTCGCTGGTAAATGATACAGCCAGACATAAATAACCCCACATTTGTTACTTTACTATTCATTAGCTCCAGCACATAAATTGGTGATTAACAATCAGTGTGACAGCCAGTGTTGATGTGCCAGCATGGTGGCATATGAGAGCTCTCGGAGATATTCTCCAGTCACACAGATGAGAAACAGAAACTGAGACGGTTTAAAAAAAGACACTGACACAAACAGGGAAGGTATTCTGTGTTTACTACACTGTACACCCGCTGTATGATTGAGAGGATGGAGAAATACAGAATGACACAAAAACACTGAAGAAGAGGTCCACTTTTAAGATATAGTGTCACTGACATCATTCAATATGGAAAACCCAGCTGAGGCAAAAACATTTAACTTAGTCCCATGGTTATGGTGCATGCTGACTACATAGGTAAATCCGCTGAAATTCTCCACAAATCTAATTACAAAGGGGGACATGCTCAGAAGGCAGCGCGACCCCCACCTTCCCACTCCCTTGCTCACACACACGCATGCCAGAATGTAGACAGACACAGACGCATATGTGCACAGTTAGACAACAAATAACAAATGCAAAACTTTGTGAAAATATTAAATCTTTAAACAACTCAACAAGAGAGGGATGAGCAGATGCATGAATAATTATTTGAGCCCCATTCTTCATCAGTGTCAAACTGATGCAGAAAAGTTAGTTTGTCTCCTGTGGTGCTGTTAAATATGTCAGTCATCAGAGCAGCTGCTGGGATATGTTTTATATAAACTGAAGCATACAGGCTAACCTCTCCCTGTGTGCCCTCAGGAAATATGACTGCTTTGGATTGGAACTCGGGACTGGAGAAGGAAGCCCCAGTAGAGTTCATGCATGTACCACAGCCCCGTGTCTGTGCCTTGTCCTGTCTGTGCTGCGCCGAGCGTAGGCGGCCCCGGCCAGCCGCCACCGTTAGATGTTTGGAGTGGGCTGATGTTTACAGTCCCTCTTACAGAGTGCTGAAGGATATGGGCTGACATGTTCACCGCCATGCTGCCCGCCTGCCTGACTGACTGACTAACTGCGCTCTCACATTCCCTCAGTCCAGAGGCATCTGAAGTGTGGCTGGGCAAGGGTTTGTTACTTGTTAGCGTGTGTCTCACTCTGTCTTTTATTAACACTGGGCCAGAAACAAACACAAGTGAAAAGGCAGGACTTGAAAGCACTGGGAATCAACACATGAATTTATAACAAAACAAGGAAAGGTTAACATCAAAGCCTCATTCTATGTGTGCAGAGGATTAAAAAAAATAAATAAATAATCAAAGTAAATTCAGCTTGTCAGCATACTTACTGTACTGTGTAATGTGGAATAATGTGGTTAGAACAGTTGTTTAATCACACCAAAGATTTATTGTCACTGATTCAGGATTTATGGGCAATTCTATCAGTAATGTTAAGTTAGGTGTGTGTGACATGTTTGGGTGCTTGGACTTACTGTTAGCTGATGTAGCAGCAGGTCCATGAGGAGGGCTATCTTGTTGCTGAACAGCACATAGGAGCAGTTGAGGGGGCAGCGGGAACAGGCCAGGTAGTATGTGTTTACAGCAGCACAGAGAGACCTGACACAGAAAGGCAGACAAACCATAATTAATCACAAGTTAAAGAAACAACTGAAGGCAAGCCCCTACTCCCTGAACAATTCATAAAAAAAAAAAAAAAAAAAAAAAAATACTATAAGAACGTAGGTTTCTCGCCCTGGGCACTGACAAGACTATCTGCAGTCATCAGGAAACCAAACACACTCCTCTGTATTTGTGGTTCCTTAAGGGTGTAGTTTGTCTTCACAAGTCAAACGCATATCTCACTGACAGCGTGAATAGGGAAGCCGATCTGAGAAATAAAACACTCATATCAACTACTTATGTGGAGACTCCCCTCAGCAGAACCACCTTCAGAGGAGCAGAGCGCAATCTCTGGCCCATCTTCGCTGAGATGGTGCAGCGTTTCCTCTGCAGAGATAAAACCATTCCTCTCAGCAGCTCCTCACAGCCGCCAGGCAGCCCCAGGCAGTGGCCAGTGCCGAGCCAGTCAGCGTGCCTCTGTATTCTGTCTGCTTTAAAACAAGCCCCAGAGAAGATTAATGCTTCAGATAACTGACCAATCGTTCCGCTGTGACTGCTGCTCCCCCTCACCCCCCTTTCATCAGTTAATATTTTCTGACAACTGTATATTTTAGCCATTGGCGGAGTGGCGTGTCCTATCTGCTTGCTGGAAGAATGGAATCTGCCTCTCCAGTGCCTAAAGTAGGCCATGTTTATTTCAACTGGTAAACATTTTGATATCTACCGAAACCTTCACATCTGCTGCACGTTTTCGGTCAAACCAAGTTGGCATGGAAGAGGAAAATAGATTAGACTGAGGCAGACCCAAGTCGGTCAATAACTTCCTCCACTCTTTGTTTTTCATTTGGTAGTGGGCATTTTAGTCATTTCTCCCCGTCGTTATATTGACATTTCAGTGTTAAGCTGTCAGACATGGAATGTGGTGTTAATGTGAGAAGCACTATATTTTGAGCGATGGGATAGCCTCCAAATCGAACATTAAAGCTTGCTCCTGCCCACCTCAAAACAGAACAGAGCACAGAGCACTTAAATAACAAAAAAAAAAAAAAACATCTACCATAATATGAGACTTCTTGTAAATTGTTACTGTCCTATGTGGTGCTGAGTGTACTGCACTTATTAATTTTGAAAGAGTGAAGAAGGTGGGTAAAGTTGGCCATAATGGTTCAAGACAAGCAGGCTGTATGGAGCGAGAGGTGAGGTAACATGAGAATCAGCCCAGCCTTTGCTCTGTGTGCAGCCAACCAGTATCGTGACTCACTGATTCTCTAATGAACATGAAACAAAGCCGAGCATCCAAAAATATATATTCTTCACATTGTCATTAGTATTGCAGTAACTTTATTACTATCATATACCTTATGGAACTGGGACGTTGGTAACTGCCATGCACATTCCTCCACAGGAGGAGGGTTATTTTGGGTTCCCCTAGTCACTCTCATGACATTTAAGATCAAGTCCTTATTGAGTGAAGTAGGGCATAGTAGCAGGAAAGTCATTCTTAACCTACATGAGATGAAAAACAGGCTAGGACTGACTTGATTACTGTCATATAGCTGTTGCATACAAACAAGATAAAGCTCAGCTGGTTATATCAATGAGAACTAAGATCTGGCCCTCTCATCCACCCCTTACTGTACTGTATTTATAGGCTTGACATTTCCTATGGAGGAAGTGGGGAAAAACCCTCCAAGTGGTCGCAACTCTCAAATATTTAAAGGTGGACACACTGATTTCTTATCTGATTAGGGAGCCATACAGCTGTCAGTTGCTACCTCATGATTCACTGAGACACAGGGAGTAACTTAATGGAAAAAATAATGGAGACAAAATATGAATTTGAAACATGTAATGAGTAGCTTCACCCTTTGCCTTCAGAACAACTCCCAAGAATACTGTCATACAGGGTTATATTCATTGAGCAATGAAGAAAGTGGAGATACCATTTTCACTCAACACTCCAAAACTTTTGACTGGGGAAGCCACAGAAGCCATCTAACTTCATCCTGGCGTTCATTAAACTAATTTAATATTTGTTTAGCAGTGTGTATTGTGGCAGTATAATCAGGGAATATGCATGCAGGGGAAAATAATAAGGGACAGTGTATGCACCACAGGGTGCACCTTGTCCAGGAGAACACAATAGTTATCCATTAAAGATACATTGCCATGTTTAACCTTTGAGGGCATCCTCAGTCCTTCTCACTCAGTTTCCTTGAACCTTTTGATGAAGGAAACTGAGTGAAGGACAATTCAACAGATTTTGCTCTCCTTTCACCAAGTCACATTTATGCGTTTACCCTGGATAAAATCAGTTTCTGAAAAGCACCAACTATGTAAAGCTTACGAGATACAGTAAGACTGTGTAACAGAGGTGTTGATTCAATTTGATGGTAAAATTTGAGGTGGTAGTTCTTTGGTATTTAGCATGACCTTTAACTTGTTATTATGGTTGAAAATACACAGTGATTTTCATTTGTGTTGACATTTTTTAGCGTATAGCATGAACAGGGAGAGTAAAATTTATGTAACCTTTACAAAAACATTTAAAACATTTTGGGAGTAGGGGTATGCGACACTTAAATAATTGTTTTAGAAAATTAAATACAGGGCATGACGGTTATTATCCAGCCACAAGATTCAGATTCCATCATTTCATCGCAACACAGATGATGAGTTGTGTGCCTCCCTTTGGCTTCACAATCAACTCACTCAACTGCTCATGTAATGAGCATGCAATTGCTTTGTAACCCAGCTAATCAGCCTTGCCTTTGGACGTCTCTGAACAAATCAGGAGTCTGTCAGAGGCATGTTTGAGTTATGCCCTTACACCAGTTTGTACAATGAACCATCACAGTGATCTGTCTTTGGTTTCCTCCCACCTAATTGAGCTTGATGAGCATGACACCTGATAGCCCGCCCTCTCTGGGAATCTCACTATCTCAGTGCCCTTCAATGACAGCTCATGTGAAAGATTTTGAGGAACAATTTGGTAAAGCGACACACCACCTTGTCTCATGTTGCACAAAAACTAGGTGGGGACAAATGTGTGCCAGCATATGTACTGTAAGCAGGCAACATTCCTCCACCTACAACATTATGTGGTTCTCATTATACTGCACAGATTGATGGACAAATAGTGTGCCCAATAGGAGCATAACCAAGCTATTACCACCTACCTAGTACATTATTACTCTTTGCATAATGCTTATTTTGAAGAAGTCAATACTGAAATAATGTTACAACCTGTAACTGCCACACCCAAATTCAACTTGATGTAAAGAAGGTAAAACACAGTGCATACTGAAAGAAAGTGAGATGTAAATAACAGATGTAATCTGCTCACCTACACTAAACAGCTTAACCTCAGACAGCCAGGGAATACCATTTTCCTTGTGAGGCTATACAGATCCATAGAGAAATGAGGCCAAGAGGCAGAGGGACGGATCACACCTGATCCTGTCCTAGCCCCCCTGCAGCCCTCTGGGGCTCTACCTGGGTGGCCAACAGGCCCAAACATGATGGAGTGGGTGCTGGGGGAATTGGGTGTCAGTGACCTCTGAATTAAAACTCTTAAGTTTAAATCATCATCAAATCCACTGAGTAACCCAAGGGCTGATAGGCAGATGGGTGGGAAGAAGAAATTGGAACTAAGGTCAGGATTCCTCCAATATACACCCAAGGAGAGACTTTAGGCTTCAGTCTCTGGTAGGCCATTCACAACTACTGAATTTCAGTATTCATCGTCTACTCCTAAAAGGTAGTTGACTAGTTAGGTGGGGAATCAGGCTTTCAGTCTGACATTCAAAGTGCTGCTGGACAATAAGGAAATATCCAACTCACTCTGTTTAATTATCTCAAAAGCCCTACATAGCTTACTATGCGCCTTTGCATTTCGATCGCGAGCACAATACATGAATGTCCATAGGTTGCATAATGTATACAAATGTATCTGTTTTCTGAAACAGGTCGACAGTTCAGCCAATTCATGATTGCAGAATGCTAAAAAGAACAGATAGACAACTTGTCAACACTGTGCATCAGGTTTGCTGTTCAAGTATTCTGTGAAACACTAGTCTCTGGGAAGTCTTGAGAGTAAATGCGAAGCAAAAAACAATACCTCCCTGCCAGGCAGATAAAACTGAAAGTGCAATGAGCAGTCATAGTAAACAAATAACAAAATGGATTGTGTGCATCCGTCAGAATAAAGCACAGATTATTTGTAATAGTGAAGAGCCAAATCCCTCTTCCACCGCTCACAGTTGACAACAGGACAACAAGCATGTAAAAGGCTCTTTATGCTTTTTGTCACTGACTTAAGTTATCAACCAAGAGATCTGTGCTCCTCAACCTGAGTCTCACATTTCCCGCCCCCTCTGTGCGTTTCCTATGTGCCCAGTCAAGCCTGACTGGAGCAACGCTGCAGAAATCTGACCAACTTCCAGATCAGGTTGAGTCCCCGCTTCTTAAACAGGGAAAATTTGTGTTCAGGGGAAGAAAAAGAATCCTAAGCCAAAATAAAAGGTGAGGAGCAAATCCATTTCCCTGTGCTGTCAAACAATCCTTTCATTCACTGCTATCTAAATGACATTTAATTTGATTCTGCTGTTGATCTCTCTGATACCCTGAGTGCTTCCAAGACATCTATTCTGCCTGTCGTGCCACACTGGGTGGGTATGAAGGGAAAGAAATCTGATGAGCCGTCACGCAGCATCACGCACAGGAGCAAGCATGCACATGCACACACGCACGCCCACAAATGCTAGAAAACATCCTGAAATAAAACCATAGGTAGCAGGTCTGATTTCACAGGATACACCAGGTCATGTGAGACAGAGCTGGAAATACAAATTGGGTTAACACACATGTCCGAGCACTCGTAAAGCCGTCTCTAGAAGTTACCAGTTCAAGTTACCTTATAGTTTCAGTCGACTGAAATCATTATCATGCACACTAACACTGTGGAATATGAACTTATAAACAAGCCCTTTGCCTGCAAGTTTCATAGGTCATGGTGTCCTTTGAACCTGCCCTTTGTTCTTTCTCATTTAGGTCTTCAAAGCATGAGGTGTGTACAGGCTGATGGAGCCTGGACTGGTGCTGAGCATGTTTTGCAAAGAGTGCATAAGCCAAGTGTCTTCCTCTCTTCCCTCCAGTGACCCCTAATGGAAGACAGAGGGACAAGCTGCCAACTAAATGTATAAATAGCAATTTGCAAAACATTTGCTATCTCTGACTCCGGTTTAGGATTTCTTTGAACTGAAATTATCATGATGATAAGAGAAAAAGGAAAGATACATTCATAACTAAGTATTAAAACAGGAAGAGTAGCTGCCCTGTCTAGGTTTTCATGCCATTTCTTTTAAAATTCCCAGACTATGACAAAGCTTCATACAAAAAAGTGATGCCGCATACTCTTGGTGCAGACAGGCATCGGGTTCTGCAATCATTTATCGTTAACATGTAACCTCTATTAACTTAATGCATGCATTCTTTCCATGAGAGAATGAGACTCACACACAACTACTGTGCAGACAGCACAATACTGCATGTAAATTTCATTTTAAAAATGAAAACAAAAGGCTTTGAACGTTTTTACTGATAAGCTCGACTAATGAAAAAGTAAGGGGGGCAATCAATATTATGTATCATGCAAATTATACACCCTTATGAGAGCCAGTGTTTAATAATGAAAAAAATTGGTTCATGGAAAACTTTACAGGTTAGCATCTGGGATGCGACTGTGCATTTTGTGAGATATCATCTGTCTAGTTGAAGCTAATGACAGTGGCTGCCTGTGTCCAGGTTTAGACATTCCAGCGGCCACAGGGTTACACCAGGACATTAGCAAAGCCTCGCAGTGGAATTAGCTCATTAATGTAATGGTAACAAGATGGAATCAGCTTCCCTTGGGAGAGATATGGCATGAGCATCTCCGCAGCTGCCTTTTTTTGTAAATCACTCTGCTTATCTGGGAGGAGTAGGTGATCAATACAGCAGCATTACTGTAAACAGATAATGTAGCGTACTCTGGGGCGAGCGTCTGTCTAGCAGCCCATTATGCCGTGCAGCCATCCAGATGACGGAGAGTGATAAGTAGACAGCCAGTCTGCGTCCTTGTGTTGCATCTCGTCACTAGCTCCTCACTACACTGACCTGACTTGGCTTCATTGTAAAGACTAGGTTTTGCTGTTTCCATGTCCTTTCAAATATTAAAAAAGGAGTCAAGTAAGAGTAGTTGAACTAAGGTTGTTAATATTAAAATGCTCCTGGGAACACCCGGATTAAAAACAATGCAGCTCCTTTTGTTTGCATACAAAACTACATTTACAGTACAAGCTACAAAAGAACAGGCTGGTTCAACCTGTAAAGTAGAGCACATTGTCTTTATGGGATTAGCCTGAATTCATGTGTTCATCTGGGGCTTATCTTCAGTTCAGTCTTCAGTTCACAGCTGGTAAAGCTCTCTGGGGTCCAGCGGCAAAATGCAGCATTTGATACAGGACTGACTGAAGTGCAAGCCAGAAAACTTAAGTATCTAGCCTGATTCTGAATAAGGGACAAAAAAAAAAACTTTTAGGAATTACTGGGTCTGTGTAATTTGTTATCAGTGTCATGCATATGTAAAATGCTCTGTAGAGAAACCTGTTTAGGCATGGGGAAGGTTCAGTTATGAAAGAAGTGGCATTTCAAGGCCATTCCATTATCATTACTCATAACTCACTCCAGAGTTTGATTGGATGGGTACACAGAGGATGAAAGACATGCCTCAGATCTTCACCTCCTCTTCCTTTACTAAATCATGTCAGGAGGATAGCTTAAATGCCAAGAAGGTATTGTGTGTACTTAAGCTATCATGCACACATGTGCAAACAAACTCAGCAAACAAACTCTATGTGCAAAGAAGACAGTCTCTCCATTCAAGTTAATAACATTTCTTACAATTCAGAAGTCTGCTTAAAATTCCCAGAGATTACAGTGATTGAGAAAGAGAGGGTAAAAAAAAAATCAATATACATGTGATGCCCTGTAAAAGCCTTTTAAATATAAGTAGCATTTGTCCATTAGTGGAGATTCAGAGACCAGTAAATGCTAATGAATGGGGGAGCAAGGCCATTCCAGTCCATTAGCGAGTCCCACTAGTGAATATGGCAGCCTCTCCGAGGTTATCTACTGGCAAGCCACGCAAACACCAGGCCCACAACTCAAAAATACTCTGCACTCTAAATGATAAATGGGACAGATGTGCTTTTTGTGTTTCAAGAGAAAAGAATGAACATAAATTGATTACCAAAATGGAAATGCTTTCCATTTCTAGAAAGGCAGCATTGTTATTCATTAATACATTTAGTGAGTATTTATTGAGATGAGTCCACGATAAACAGAGCTAAAGTATCTTAGCTGAGATTAGCTCAATTGCTTTACACAACTGCAAAAACATCACAAATAGTAAATAATGCAGTGCTGTCAGTGAGGTCAGTGAGAGGATACGGTCAAAGCCAAGTCACTAGGAAGACGGGATGTAACGTCGGTTAAGCTAAAGGCTTCTAAAAATCAAAAAATCGAAAGGTATGGACCAACCAGAGGCCTTTTTTAGGCCTTTGGGTTTGCAAAATGTTTTTAAATGTTTTTAGGTACAACCAGAAATGCAAAAAAGAGAAATGTTAATACCTTTATTTCATCACTCATATAGCCAGCCTGCATTTATAGCTAGGCCAAACACACCCAGTGTTTTTGTACCTGTTGTACCTGAAGGCCAAAGGGAATTTTGGTGTAACACTGAGACTATGGGGAATAAGTTTACGTTTATCTTAGTGATCCAGTGTTAGAGTAATTATGAACATGCTCCACTTACAATATGAGTTATGCAAATACAACTGTGTTTCTTTGACACAGTATACTATTCACTCTGTAATTAAAACATGTAATGTACCACATGCAGAGCAGGGTTATATACTAAGAAATCCTGTCAGTGAGTTATTGTGATTTATTTGTTTAACTTGGCAAATACAGTTTTTGTTGTTGTTGTTATTTTATGATTTTATGTATTTGACTGCAGCCTGAATAGGAGTAACTGATGTAGTCACTCTGATGCATCAATGGAAAGGGACACTGTCTTTACTTGCATAGACACTGAACCTAAAGTTGAGCTCACGCTTCATCCACAAGATCACGCTGACCAATGTCTAGCCTAACCACCTGGTGTCAACAACAACAACAACAGGTAATTAGAATGACCGACCTTTAGGGTTTTAAATGGCCTGCTCATTGTCTCAGAAATCAAATCGTACAAATCATCAGCTAAAGGGTCAGTTCACGCTGCTGGCTTGGACCCGAAACGTAACTGAATCATCATAATCAACTTAAGCGTATAGTAACTGATCTGCTGTGTTGAGCTGTGCATTAGATTACCGGAAGTTGTGCATACCTGAGCACATATGCCACTTTTTCAGAGATACTATATTTCTATATTCAAGTATGCATTTATGAATGATATGTAAATACTGGCATCAGATGATGGCACTCACTTTAGAGGTATACGTGGAGCTGCGGTGGGTGTGGAGGCAGCAGTGACGACTTGCAGAATTTGTTCCAGAGCAGACAGACCACCTCCCACTTGGAAAGCCACTTGATCTGCATTATTCTGTTGAGACGAGGACACACAGAGAGAGAGAGAGAGACAGAGGGAGACACAGAAAGAGAGAGAGGGAGAGAGAGAGTGTGTGTCAGGGACAACAAGCCACAGGCTGGACAGGGGATTACATTGCTCTCACCAGGGAGGGAACCTCTGTTTTTTTCCAAAAGGGGTGAGGGAATGAAATCTGAAACAAAGTGATCCCTAAAGTATTCCTGTTAAATCTAAAAAGTGCACAACAGGGCAAATGCTCTGCAGGCTCCACTCAGCACCAGGGTGGTCTCTTCAGATGAACATGGACTAAGCAAAATCTACAGAAAAGGCCCAGGAGAAAAACAAAGAAAAGAAAAACCTGAGATTTGTAAAATTAAGGAATTTACTCTTATAGGATTTGATGCAGCATAGAATCTCAGATTTTTTTTTATAATCATAACCAAGCTGACAACATATAGGATCTACTACATTTTCCATACTTCATGGAGGGTGGAAAGGAAGATGCTACACTGACATTATGTCAACTGTTGAATCAGTGTTTAGAGGGAGCAAAGACCCATGTATATAAAACCTTCTTACAACCTGATACCAGTGTGTGTGGGTAAACAGTGCCATCTCAGAGGACCTCTTTATTTCGATTGCCCTCTCCAATTTTTTTTTTCATTCTTTCCCAACTCAAAGATTTTATAGACAAATGACCAACAAGCCAGTATACTGACAGACATTTCATAAAGTTTCAAGATGATTGTATCATTCTGTGTCTCTGGCCAGAAGGGATAAAAGCAAACATGGTGCTGTTGTTGGTGACTGTGTAAAGGTGTGACTTCTCTGAGTTTTTATGTTCTCAAAACTAAGCACCTGAAAATACATTTTACAAAGTTACAACCAGTTCCTATATTCCTATTTTATCAGGGCTTTTTAAAATCTATTTTAACCTGTCCTATTGTAGCCTAGAATACACAGTAACAGTGGTAAAGTCAGGTGCAACTACCTCTAGTCTTTCACAAGAATGTGATGAAGGTGATTGACGTCTGGTAGAAGGCATTTTGAGTAAATGTTCCTGCTTTTGAGTGGCTTAAGTCAAGAGCAAAATAATCTGGGCTGGTACTCTTTTACCTAATTACCTAATTTGTAAATTAAAATTATGTGTTTCATGCCTGAACAAGAGCTTTGTATTTGCTACTGACTTTTTATTGCACTCTAGTGAGCTATTTATTCTTGTCTGGTTTTATCAACCGAGAGACTACATTCAAATCAACTTTACTTGGTAAAATTGCCTGTTAACACAACCTGCTTGCTCCTACAGATGTACCATCATGTTAAAACTAAAATGGAAAGTATGCAGACAGGGTTGAGGGTTGAGAGCTCTAGGTACTGCTCCACTAAATATTAGAATGAACAGGACACCTGATTTAAGCAACTCTGATTTGGTATTACTGTTGGTGTCAGATGCAGCAGTTCCAGCATATCACAAATGGCTGCCCTTACAGGATTTTGAGGAAATACAGTGTCTAGAGTTCCCGGTGGATAGTGTGATAAACAAACAAACAAAAAAAAAATCCCATTAGAAGCAGTCCAGTGAGCGAAAGCACCTCATTGATCAGAGAGGTCAAAGGAGAACAGCAAGACTTACTCAAAGGACCAAGGAGTCCTGTTTTCCATTGTGAATTTGTTGTAAACAATATAAATTCAAGAATGCATACTCTGCTGTTCCAGTGGTTCAGGCGGGTGATGTTGTTATGGTGTGGAGAATGTTTTCTTTCCTCAAATTAGGTCTGTTAGTTCCAAATGAGCAGACACATGTTTTCATAGCCACAGTTTAGCCTTTTTCAAATGAATAGATCCAGCAGGACTATGCTCCATGTCAAAAAGCAAGTATTGTCTGAAGATAGTTCCAGCAACATGATGGTGACTTGAGTTTACTTCAATGTCATGTGTAGTCCCTACATCTCAACCCAATAGAGTCTTTGGAGTAAAAAAATATATTGGAATCTAATAAAGCTGATACTGAGGGTATATAGTAGGAGCTCTGGGGATTTGTCAGGTAGCTCTCTCTGCTTTGAGGTTATGCACTTTTGTTTTTAATATTTGTTACTTTTTTCCCATAAACCCCTTCTGGGCACCAGATCACTCTTATGGAATAGTTGAGCTTTACATGGAGAACAAACAAATGAACTTAGTTGGGGAAAAAGGATCAATCCACATCGTGAGATTTATGAACAAACATCTGAATAGTTGGGTCATGCCCTTGTGTGATGATAGGAGAGGGAAGGTAGAGTAGTTGGCAGGGGGTGAGATGCTGTTGCTACAGTGTCCTATAAATCAACAAGTACAAAGGCAGGAGCAAACGCTCTTATCTGGCATGTTTGTGCCTGGGTTGACAGGGAAGAACGGGGCTGGGGGGGGGGGGGGGGGGGGGCTGCTGATGGAGGGCTTTCTTCACACAGAACTGTGGAGGGCATGGACCATGTTACACTGCAGGTCACTCCTCCAACTAATGAGGTTACAGGCTCCTCACTAGTGTGACAGCACTGAAATCCAGCCACTTCACAATGCTTTTGTTCTGCAGATGGGAAGTTGCCAACAAGCCTGAACACATTGAGAGAGAAGCGCTTTGCCAAATTACAGATAAGCTCTTCATCTGTCAGTCATGCCCGCTGCTGAGGTAACTGCTCCTCAAGATCCGGTGGCAGGCACACACACAGCATTTGTCTAGGATTTGGGACAAAAACGTCGACATAAGCACACTAGGGACTCTTGACGTGTGTATGATGAGGATTACGCAGCTCCTTTACAAGGCCCCAACAGTCCGAGCTCTGTTTGTTAAAGACTTCATCATGACTTCCTTTTCTATAGGTTGCCAACAGTTTCCATGCCTAATCAATTTGGTCCCAGTCACTGAGGTTGGCTTAACCCCTCTCTTAACCCTCCCATCAACACACCTACCTAAAAGCTTCTAGGCTAAATGAGAAAAGGCAGCTCTTTCATAGATGCTTATCAAATGGTATTAAAGGGGGTAACTGGGACCTGCCCAGTCCTGGCTGTCTCCTGTGAAAGCCAGATGAGAGCTGCTTGGCTAGTCGGTGCCTTTTCTGCTTTGCTGACAGATTTATCTGTTGTGATGATGGAACAATAAGGGTGAAGAGGATTATGTTCAAACTACCTGACATACTATCTTTAGGTCGTCTACACATGCAATGGCCCACAGAAAACAAAAAAGGCACCGGAGAAATTACTGTGAAGACACACATTTCACCAAAAACAAAATGACTAAAGATGAAGGCTTGTTTTGCCTCATAACAGCTCTGCAGTCAGCAAGTGTTGATCTTCGTGCTGTACAAAGCAGTTGTCTTTCTGAGCAAATGGGACGCAACATCTGGTGATGATATATCTTTTCTGCAAACCTCACCACGTAAGGGCAACAGAAATCACGTTTGTATGTAATTACTGTGACAGTGACTATACACACTAAGCTGAATTTGTATACAAACTTTTAAACAAGATGAAAACAATGTCTGTCATTGTATGAACGGCGGGGATTCACAAATTACTGTACATTTCTGAGAGACGGTTACAACAAAGACGCTCCACCCAATGTTCTTGCGGGGCCATGTGTCTGCGTCTGATCACACACACCACAGCAGAAGCTCAAATAAAGCAATAACAGAATGAGCATCTCATTTATTCTCCAAAAAAGACAGCCCTCTGCCAGAGCGTTAAAAGGAAATGAGGCAAAGGATAGCTCCTGAATTATACAACTGGAGTAAACTTATCCAATTATTATCCAGGGTGACCATTATTGCCCAGGCTAATCAGAGGGACAAGCAGCTGGTAATTCTTGCTGCTTTGGTGTTGAGATGGATGACCCAGACTGTGCTTTGTAGTCCCCTCCAAATTAAAGCAGAGGGGAGGGTTCAGGCTCCGCTGTCCCGCCCCAGCAACAGATGGGCAACAACTGGAAGAGAGTTCATTAAGGATGGGCATCAACCTTGATCTCCACCTATGAATGATTAGTAAGTTCCTTCCTTCACTAGTATTGTCTAACAAAGAGTGAAATGGGTACAATAGATCCCTCTCCTTAAAATGAATTTCGTCATTGTACAGCCTCACAGAAAAGCCTGTGAGGGGTAAACAAAGTTCTGTGGGCTGAGTCTTCTGTAAACCACAACAAGACTGCTGGGATAAACATTTTGAGGCAGAGCATAAACTTGTGTGTTTACAAGACATAACGGCACATTATTTAGTACGCTGCGTGAGTGCTGAAAGAGAACGTGGAAATCGGTAATACCACAAACTGTGTTTATTCTATAAAATGAACAAAGATTAATCAAAGGCCAGTGTGGTGCAAAATCAAACCAGCCACAGAAACCGCAGACAGCCCCTAGTTGTAACTACTACACCAAGAGGTTTATGACTGTTTCACTCCCTATTGGTCTTGTGGTGAGGAAACCAAAATAAGGCTCTTTGGGGACAAATGACAGCCCCCGATCTCTGGATTTATGGGCCTTATTGTACAATGGTTCAAAGTGGCTTGGTCTAATGGGAGAAAATAGTAACATGTTAAAGAAAAAAGCCATCTAAAACTGATGATGATTCATCTATTAAGCTCCAGATTAATTATTTCATGTTTACATCAGGATGACTACAAACAACGAGAAAGACAAAAATCTATGAATTGCAAGGCTCATAAACAGACAAAACAGAAATATTTAAACTATCACTGAAAATAATACTAGGAGTGATGTATTGGAAAACCTTAATTTACTTACTTAATGGGCACTGCCAACAACAAACGCTTAGTATACAGCAGACAAGTAAAATAAGCTTACTCATGCATTTGTTGATCACTTCATTTTGTACTTTGTAAAGCGGTTTCTTAAAACAAGCAATAAAGGAAAAATAATCTGTGATAGTTTAATGCTCACAATTTCATCCATGTGTGGCGCAAGAATGATTTCGCTCATTATGAAAGAGAATTTCTAAACAGAAACTCACAAACTCATTACAGTCACCTTTGCTGTCTTTGACAAAGTTCTGACATGGCTGATCTGGGCTGTATCTGTCAGTCTGCTGGAGGCCCATGCCAGAGACACGGCCGCCCTGCACCAACCCCCATGTCCCCAGATACAGCTCCCTCCAAGCCCACTGGATGGCTCAACTGGGCCTTGACAGCTGGCAAATGAAAATGTAAATACAGTCTGCAGGCTTTGGTTCTCAGAGCGCCGTGTTCCTGACAGTTCCTTACCTGTCATAAACACTGCCTTTTAATGCAAAGCCTTTATTTGAAAGCAGTGGTAAACACTTTGGACAGTATATAAATATGAGTGCTTAATAATAAGGCAAGATTGCTGCAAAAAAAAAGAGGGGTTCACAAGGAAAAATTGCTCTTTTCAATCACCCAATAGTTGAGAAAAAATTTGGTTTGACACAAAATAAACCATTAGTGGCCACAGAGGGAGAAGCGCAGTGGGGTCAGAGACTAGACCCAGCTAGCGAGCAGGGGAAGGGGGGCTCAAGCAGCAGAGCAGGGGGGAGGGTTGGGTGTTGTCTAAGGAATTAGCAGAGAAAGTGGAGACTGAATCAGATATGGCGGAGAAAAACAAATCTCTAGGTGACTCAATGACATGAGAGATGCTTGTTAGGTCAAATAATCTAAACGGTCCTGACTTGAAGTGACTCAGGGGCCAGACAGCCACGCTGACGGAGACTCTTATTTATTTGACTTTGTCCAGGGATTAGAGAAGGAAGTGCTCCCCAGGTTGCCTCCCTAGCCAATCACATGGCTACACATGGGTTTAGGTGGATGTTTTTGTACAGGGATGGTTAAATTTAAACAAAATTACAATACAGTTTAAAAAGTGCTTTTAAAAAGAGAGGTAGAAAACAAGCCGCAAGGGCTAAGCCTTGATCTGTCTCTATGTCTGTAACACCAGTGTTGAATGGAGCACAGCTCCTGGCCCACTGACCTCTGACCTCCCACTGGGAGTGTGTGAAGCTGAGGGGAGGAGCCCTTGTGTAGTGACAGCTTGTATGCTACTCACATCACATTGGTCTCCTCCTCTCCACTTACAGGGTGCTGTGCCACCCACCTCAGCCACCTCTTCCTTTGCCTCTCTGGGGAAATTCGGTAATAGCCTCTCTAGCCATCCCCTCTTTGTCAGTGATGAGACACCATAAACTCTCTATCCTCATGCACGCCACCATGCAGAGTGGGATGTAATGATGGCTTGAACCGCAACTTGGCAGGAAATTTATGCCTCATTACAGGAAGTGGACTGTATATTCTCTACTTCATAAACACTGTGACAGGTGCTTCAGTTCCTTCTCTCAGTCTCAAACTGAAGTGAGTTTTACTGTCAAAAAATGCCATGCAACAAGAATTCCAGACCCACTGTGTTTAAAAGATGTTTCAAATCAACTATTGCAGTAATTGTCTGCCATTATATCATGCAATTTATATAAATTCATAGAAATGTAAAGAAATGAAAAGAAAAAAGCAAATTCTCTGAAAAAAGCTAAATTTTCATGCCTTTGTTCCATAAAGTCTTTTGCATTGATGGCATTTCATCTGGAAATCCAATTTACCATTGTCTAAACCAATGACATGTGAGTCGTGCAAGCTACATAGACACAAGACAATGCTTGCTCTGGTGATAGGAAGCTCCTCGATTGGTACCATGTGCACAATGAAAACACAGCTAATCTGGTCTGCATTAACCAATAACCGAGGGCAAGTAGTTTTGGAGTAAGTGATACTCTGCATTGGGAGGGTGAGACAGAAGGAGCCAGAGCCAAACACAACTCATCACTCGAGAGACAAGCCAAAGGGCTGGCCTGTCCTGCAGTCCTGAAGACTGCTGCAGATTGTTCGGCCGACAGCAAAGCAGCATGGACGATGTGCTGAACTGAAGCAGGACATTCTCAAGATACCAGCATATTATGCAACTAATAAGATGTCAGGGGAGGACTAGTGTGGTAAAACTGCAACAGTAAGACACATCTTCAAATCATTGTTAACAGACATCCATTTAAAAGGAACGCAGACGTATGGGTGTGTTGAAGATTTTTGATCCTCACCATAAAGCCAAAAATATCTGAAAAATCCTCTGTTAACAAAGAACAGCTTAAACAGACACACTGTATATATAAATTTTGACTGTTAGTGTGATCCTTTCCTTGCTGTACCTGTTTCTCCAGGATGCGGGAGATCTCGCCCAAGGTCCTGTCCAGGCCAGACACTTTGTTGTTGGCCCAGTGGCCGCTGTCTTGACCCTGCAGCTGCTTCAACAGGTCCTTCACCAGGCGCTGCAGCCTGAACATACAGGTAGGAAATACTGTCAATATAAACAAGCACTGTTCACAAACACCACAAACATGTTAAACCTGCATCTTTCCAATGACACCAATCAGATTCTACCTATCACTGCTTTATAATTATTACAGATAATTAGGAAAGCTGAAAGAAAAAAAAAAAAAAACATACTTGGCCTTGTACGGGGAGTCGGGGACCTGTGTCTTTGCCTCCACTGACATCTCATATTCCTTTGCCCTGCAGACGGAGGAGGAGGAAAAAGTCTTTCAATCCCAAGAAAAAATGCGTGGCCTGTCAGTAAAGAACATGAAGAATGAAAAGCGCAGAGAGAAAAAGTTTGAGTCCGACTGTTTATTTGGCCTGTCAGGCATTCACCAAGTAACTTGGCTTAAAATAATCAGACATTAGCTCTGTAGGGACTTGGTGTTTTGCTGCCATCTACTCATATCACCCAAACTTACTTCTACCTTTAAATTCTTCTTCCCTCAAGTCATAAACTTAACAAGGGCGGCTCAAATTCTTTATTTCGCTCATTGTCAAATAAACAGTTAATAGGGTTCTCTTGCAGCGCGGCCAGTATTTGGAAAGCGTGACCTCCAAGAAAGCGATGGTCATCAGGGGACTGGTATCTCTGTGGCATCAGCCCAGCAGTCAGACACTGCGAAACACAAACTCTGTGTGCGTGTGTGTGTGTGTGTATGTGTGTGTGAGAGATTGGGTGGCCTGTTTCTATCTGTCAATCAGGCATTCCCAGACAAGATAAGAACTATCGATCAGTTAGATAGAGGGCCTTACGGTTATCCATCCATAAACTGATAAAAACAAACACTTCCTGGAAGAAGACAGGTGGACAAATCCCTAAGGACCAAATCTGGACCAACCAAGGCCCAGTCCAGAATTCACAATCTCACAGGCAGTCATCCAACAGCAACTGATATCTTGCTTCACAGCCAGCTCAAGAGGACACTGGTATGCCAAAACCTTTTCCTCCCCAGGGTAAAAAATATACATGTTTTAATGTCCAGAAAACAAATGTACCGATTTCTTATTGGTAATTCCTATTGTTCACGGTTTCCTTTGTTAACTTTACATTTGCAGATTTACGGTAAAATTAGTTTAAAGACAAAACATACAAATATAGCTCACGACTGACTCACAAGAATAGCCTCATTACCATGCAAAAAGAAGAGAGGGCTGCTGTTCAGCTGTTCAGACTTTAAATATAATACAGTGTGGTTAAAACAAAACCGAGTCACTGCATGTCAGCTGACCACTGTGTGATGCTGGGAAACAAGATATGATATATTGTTAAGTTCTTTTCAATTCTATTACCAAACAATATTGCTTTGTACTGAGGTTCCTTGAAACGTATGTGTGAATATAAGGTCAAAATGTTTCAATGCTGCAGACTCTCTTCAAGTAAAGCTGACCAGTTAAACCACTGTTGGGGTGTAAGGGGTCCATCATTTGAAAACATTATTTTCCATGGTCTCTGAGCAGGCTGAATGGCTGATACAGGCACACTGACAAGGGTCTGAACGATACCTGGACCGTTTGTCATTCTTAATATTACAATATTAATCCCTGACAGTTTTATTCCCACCCTGGTTCAATGGGCAGCAATTTCTAGGCAATTGATCATTGTCAGAAGCAAGCCTGGCTAAATACACTTGGGGCAATAATTTTTTAGCAATCAGCATAAGGTAAAAAGCACATATCTACAATGCAAAACCACCAAAAAAAAAAATCATAACATCTATGCATGATTTTTTTTTCCAGGGAATCCCTGTCCTATGCAGCAAAAACAGATCAAAATAGTGATTAAATGTATACAGCTTTGCAAAATAGACCTAAGCAGATGCAAATGTCTAAATAGCTCAATGTGCGTAAAATCCATTTAGCTCGTATGTGCATTAGGAAGTGTGTATGTGTTCATTTACCAGCAAGACCCCTCCAGCTCCACTATTTTCTCCATCTGGGGCAGCACACTGGGCGAAATGAGTTATAGCTGTGCTCACCACTTCATGTCCCATACAGGAGTGTCTTTGTACACACACCTCCCTCTGAGGTCAGAACACACTGGTCACTCTGTTCCCCGCTGAGCCGACTACATGCAACCAGCTACAGGCAAACAGCTTGTACAAGAGGATAAATGCAGGCTTGGGTTTCCAAGTTAAGAACCCATCCTGACACTAACTGACAGGCTACTTACATGCCATTTTAATGGCATATTTTCCTACCCCAAACACTTACTATTAGAGTAAGTTAGCCAAGCCACAAAATAAACATGTGGGTTAAAATGTATGTGCACTGCTTTATGACAGAACAGGGCTGTGAGTTGGCCTAGAGGTCTAGTGAAAACCTCTTGTGTTTTACGGACACCATACGGTGTTCCAATAAAATGGCTCATTTCCACCCAGCGGTGGAGCAGCTCACCTTTATGCTTACTGGGGCCCTGTGTTATTTATGACCTCTGAAAGCCTGCTCCCTTTGAGTGCTAGTCTCAGCAGGGCTGGGGCCAGAGTGACAGTGAACAGAGGCAGATCATGTTGTCACTTTCTCAGCACCGCTGAGCCTCAGAAAACCAAAGCAGCAATGCGGATAATAAAACACTGTAGCAGAATGGGATGGGTACGTCAGGCCTGTGGGTGCCTTTTATTATTCTTTTGAATAAACAGTTTCTCTTGAAGAGCATAATAACAATGCTCATTGAGTGTAGGAAAAGTAATACCTACCCTGACAATGCAGTCTTGATAAAGTCATGTCACTAACTCAGTGAATTAACCTATAAGAAATTTCCCATCATTAAAGGTGCAACAAGTAAAATTTTTGCTGGAGCAGAGCACAAAAGACCATGATATATGTGAGTCCATTTGATACAGTTGTTGATCAATACTGATGACTCAACAATTACTTTGCCAGGTGCTGAGATTTCTGGCTTACAAAACTTTCTTTCTGGCCTGTACAGTGTTTTGGGACTGCCAACACTCCCAGGCCATTTGAATTCACTCACCAATGGAGGACAGTGCTGCGAGAAAGTTACCGGCTTCACAAAACACTTTGTTCTCAAGCCAATGGAAAAAAGAAAGACAACACAAAAATAAAAACAAATAAGCGTCATTGTTACAGTGTTGTTATAGTGTTTGCTCTCTGCTCTTATTAGTGTACTAACTTGCCTTTATTTTGAAAATGTGACTTTCCTGTTTGCATCAATTACAGGTCAGCATATGCTCTGCCAGAGACATACTGAAGATGCTGTAATTCCTTGGTCACCAATAACGACGGATAAAAATCTTAGATTACTGTATGCCCTTTAATTCTTTATAGTGTGTTGGTTTCCTGGCATTTTCTGGAACCTTTTTCACACTGTCAACATCACGCTGCCCTTCTCTAGTCCTGTCCATAACTGTTGTGACAGCTTGCTAAAATGATTGAGCTTGGGTTCAGGTTCTGACACAGTCGAGCGCTACCTCCTATTTGTTGATTACTATTGATTTTTTTTGATATGTCATTTAAAAATGTATAGCTCAAAGAAAAAAAATATTAATGGTTTATACATACTTTAACATACATACTGTATACTGAGGCAGCCTTCCGTTTTGGCAGTGCCATGACAGCAATTTGGGGAAAAGCTCTTTACAGGTGAAAGCCAGGGCCCCAGGATCGATTCCCAGTTTTGCTTTGCAATCACAGAAAGTGGCCATAAATTAAGCTCATCAGTGTTACTCTGCGGACAGCTGGGATGCACATAACATCTGCTTTCCATCTCCTTGTCACTCATAAAAGAGTCCTGGCACAGTTTTGTCCTCTGTGTCTCTGGAAGTGAGAGGGAGAGAGCGAGAGAGAGAGAAAATGGAGAATGGATAAATGACCTGGAGTTCATCCTTGCGCGGAGCTTCTTTGCCTTCTTCCGTGCCTTCTGCCTCTCCTCTCCATCCTTTATGCTCTCCGATGAGACCGAGCTGTCCGTCACAATATCCACAATGTATTTCTTCAAGGAGAGATGCTCCTGAATAAAAACAAAATCCATGTATCAATGAGCATATATAGGTGAAAAAAGATATCAGTTTTTATATGCTGCAGAGACAGTGCCAAAAGGGCATACATACATAAGAGAAAATGGGACAGAGAGCGGCGCAAGTGAGGAATATTCTCTTTGCTGACAAATGTGCGGGAACATTTTCGGAGAGAGTTAAAAGTCCAAATGTTAGTCTAAAAGCTGTTCTTGTTGCAAAAATGTTAAGTATGCTACACTAAAATTAAGAGTTTTTCCAAAGGAGGTAAACAGAGTTGAGTAAAAACATTAATGCAGCAATCTTCCTAAAAATTACCACGGAAATAATGCAGAAAAAAAGCTAATTCCTGGAAAGCATTTTCTAAGCAGAGTAGTTATTCGTTTTAAAAAGGTGACATGTATCCATTGTATGACATGTAGAACTACACCTCTCAGTAATGTCATTATATCCTGTAATTACCGGGGTACCTCCAAAACCCTTTGCTCTTTTGAAGCCACACGCCCACGGACAAACTAAAGGGCTAGAGGTGTTTCTTCCCGTCTAGCCCTGTCAGATGATTCCGATATCTCCACCAGGAGACAGGGGAATGTAACCCAATTTGAATGACATGATGCATGTGCAAGAAACCAATTACCCAATTATCCTGTCATCCAGTACCCCAGAGGACAGGATGGCCTGACAGATAAAGGGTTTCCATTCAGCAGTCTTGCTAACCTGTGGGATGCCATAACCTTTGGTCACAAGTGTTTGCAGTGCACCTGCTGCCTGAATAGGCGTTTTCATATGAGCTGTTGAAAGAGAGGTGTCCTTAGGTGGTCTACTCTAGACAGAGTCAGATTCATACTATGTCAAGGAGTGCTGCAAAATACTCAAGTAGATCTAAAATCAATTCTTAAAAGATTTTCGAACGTTGTCACAAAATGACTGATTTGTTAAAGTACTGAATTTGTGATGCAGCTGGTCACACACTTAAATGTTTTAAGAATGATTTAAGTCTCCTTTTGAAAGCTTCACAGAGATAGTAACAAGAGTAGAAGAGGGGAAAGGGGATGACAATAACTAGAAAAGAAAGGGACACTGCAACATATGAGTATTGTGTTTCCTAGTTGTGTGTGTGTGTGTGTGTGTGTGTGTGTCAGAGAGAGAGAGAGAGACCGTGCTGTAGAGCTTGTGAGGAGTGTTTGACACAATCAGACTCGATGACAGACAGGTGTCTCCCACTGAGCCAGTGAAACAAAGGAGCTGAGACACAGGCCAACAGGCACTGCCCCTGCACAATACCACAGACTGGCTATGGTGGGAGTAATACAATACCACTCTACACATCCCTCTCTCTCACTCTCATTCACACATACAAACATGTACACACACAGACACACACACACAGACACACACACACACACACACACACACACAGTAGAACTAAAAGGCAGCCTACACCAATACACAGTCAAAGTGATGTGTTCACCCTGCACCTCCTTTGTCATGTACAAAGGCCTGAGAGGTAGGCTTTCCATTTGGCGTGAAAAAGACAGCTGTATTTCATGTTGGCTACTAGCTAAGATATGATGCTACACTGGATTGAGTTACCAGTGCTACAGTGGTTCACATGACATTTTTTGTATTGAACTGAATGCTATCAGTGATATTCAAGGAGGGCTGAGCAATAAAACACCTAAAACCGAAACCAAACTTAAACTGAAATGCAAAAAAAAAAAAAGAAAGAAAAAAAAATATGGTCCAAATATATCTTCTTATGATCACTCGGTTGATATCAGTAACAGGAGCTTCATTCCTATAACTAGATGACGAACAGTTCTGGGGAGGCAGCAGATCGCTTCAGCTGGCTCTCTGGATATTTCATCAAGGTTCTCAATTCATGGCCATCAGAGCTGTTTCAACAACAAGACCTTTAGGACTATTCAGTGCCTTTGGCAGGTCAGCTCTGGTACCCACAGCCTGTATCATCCCTCTACAGCCTTGTGGTCCCTCTGCTGGCCAAGCTTGCCTAGCATTACAGACAGGGAGTGACAGCAGAGGGAAAGGGCCCTCACTCCGATGCCATTTATGTTTTTGAGCTGCCATGTCAAAAGGTGAACAACACACATATTCCACATGTCAGGAGCCAGGGGTGTTGAACATCACCTCCATCATATTAAACCAGGACAGATGACAACTCATAAATGTAAGTAAAGAGAGTGATTGCAATACTAGGCGTTCTCCCTGCACATCCATCCCATCCTGTTGATAATCATTGTATTTCCAATTTAATTCACAAGTCCTTCAGAAAGAGAGGAAATGACTAAATATGAAGGCTTTTGAAGGCACGGGGCACCTACAGTCCGCTTCGGCTGAAAAACTATGGAGCGACCTTTGCACAGTTCAGCCAACCATCTTCATTTTAATTAAAAATCTTTCATTGCAGCAAGACTTATAGAGCTGCAGTCTGGAAAATAGTTGGCGGTCACATGAATGAAATAGTGGACACCAAAATGAGCTTTGACATAAATAACAAGGGGCCAGCTAAGTCTGCCTAAACAAAGTCCTAGGACATAACTCTCTAAGGATGGATTGATCACCTATTGCACATTAAAAGAAACAAAAGTAGACCCAGAACAGCAAAATATTATCTTTCATAGATATGGTAAAGACTAATAACAAGCTGTATGTATGATTAGATATGGAGGTTTAAACTTTCACTGAATTGCATACAGCCAAACAGTAAAGGCTCAATAACATGGCTACCAATGCAGCTATATACAGAGAGGGATATACTGCAAATGTACTGGATGCAGAGCTTGTATATGAACAATGTTTATAGTGCTGGTGAATTGCTTCTCTCCCTTGCCTTGTTTATTATACTGTCAAACAGAAAAAATTATGCATTTGGAAAGGAAATGATTTAGAGGAGGGGAAGGGGGGTATCAATTATTCCCCACTGAAAAAAGCTTTAAATGAAGGAGGGGTTGAGGCCAAAGGTGCTGCGTATAGCACCAACAGTTGTCAGCCTCACAAAGAGCACTGTTGAAAAGCCAATCTCATATTGCAGCCTGAGAGGTTACCTTGCATTAACGATCTGCCTTCCCATGGAAAGTACTGCATGACAAAACAGCCTGGAGACAAGGGGGTGATGTCACCCCTCCACTGAAGCGCTGAACCCGAACTGTGTACATATCAAGGCCCATTTGTAATCTCACAAAGCCAAGCAAAAGAGCCTTGACAATGCATAAGAGGATGCATAAAAACATAAGAATAGCCAAGTAATAAAAGACAACTGTCTCTCTTGTCTTTATATTACACAGGAACGGTGGTATTCTTCTAAAAGGTGAATAGATGTTGTTGGTGTTGTGCTTGGCTGGATGTCAGGGGATACGCACCACTTCCTCATCAGAAAGCTCCCGTCCCTGGATGCTGCTACTGTCTCGCACGGCCTGTTGGTGCCTCTTGCCCTTGGTGTGGCTGAACAGGTGCACCTCCGAGGTGATCTGCAAACACAAACACTGTGGTCAGAGGTCACTGCTGAGGACACAATGGAGACGGAGGCAGGAAGGGGTCAACAGAGCCCCATGGGAGACTGGTGAAATGATATACCACATGGGCTTTTCAATAGGACATGACCTGCCACTGCTGAACCTCTGTCTAACGCAATGACTGGGCAAAGAAAATGTTAAATTGTTACATAGGTGGGTGACCCAGTAGCTCAGAGCGTGTACCACTTGTTAAGGCTGATCAGTGTCCTGGATTTGAATCCAACCTCTGGCCATTTGCTGCACATCATCCCCTCTCTTGCCCCTGTTTTTCCCTGTCTCTCTCTACTGTGCCGGTCAATAAAGCAGAAATACCAAAAAAAAAAAAAAAAAAAGAAAAGAAAAAAAAAAGAAATTTGTTACATAGGCCATATTATGCAAGCCTGCAACGCCTTGATTATATTTCAATACACTATCCCTCGAAAGGACAGAGTAGTAGAGCCTGATATTTTGAACAAGACCCAATCGTGTTTGAGAAATTTTTGTCTGAAAACAACCCAACTCGCCAACCAGAGCAAAGTGTTGAATGTTATCTTAAGGCTACTCATAAACTGTAGTCTATGTAGCACTGCCAACTTCAGATTAAAATGGAAGGATGGATGGATGGAAAACATAAATTTAACATTAGGTTAGATTAGTCAAATCCATAGTCACTTTAATGAATTCTTTCATCGCTTCATGTTTGTGGACTTATTTAACTTTGCGTACCATATGTTGTTTCGGCTTGGTTCAGTTGTTTTCTTTGCTGTGCACTGACAAATTTGAGACACAAGGCTAAAAATCCAACCCAACCCAGCCTATATGCTTAATTTTTTTTTAAAGATACTTCTTTTGGGCATTTCTGCTTTATTTGATAATGACAGCAGAGAGAGACAGGAAAGGCAAGGGAAAGAGAGGGGGGCGGGCCGGATTACAACCTGGCCCACTGAAGTTCGGAATTAGCAGTACACTCTACCATGTGAGCTACTGAGGCGCCTCATATGCTAGAATCTTCTGTCCAGTCTGAACCAGAACCAGACTCTGTTGTAGGATCTTTATAATGAATAAATCTTTCAATTCTTACAAAAATTCCCACATTGACATAGAATGTGGCACTTTAAATTTGTTCCATCTGATGACCCTAAAATACAATTTAAGTCAGTACTGTGAAATCAAGATGTGGGCAATACTGGACTCACCACAGATGTTTACAAGTGTAAAAAGTGTCGCACGGTTGAAAAATAGCCACAACAGGAAGCATGTGTAAAACAGGCACTGCTGTTGTTCTTCCAGTGTTGGAACAAAGCCCATTTAGGATGGCCTCTGTTTAATGTCATTAAATAGAGTGCTTGCTGCTGACCCATCCATGATCTCTGGTGTCAGATGCTGGCCAAGGTCATCTAATATTTTAACAAGATTCCTTCTATCACCCTCGACCCTCCTCTTTATCTGATGCTGGTTTGGAGCGTCAAGGTGTCTCACCCTTGCTTCTGTGGTAGCTGGTCCATCACAGATAAAAGTGTCTGCCTGTGGATTTGTTGCCTGACACTAGAAAAGCATAATCACGCCCAGTCATAAATCTGTTTGAGTTCATGTTTAATCAATGCAGTTAAATCCACATTTAAATGTGCTCTCTTCCAAAAAATCCTCTGAATCACCTTCCTGTCAGCATTTTATGTATAACAGCCTGCCAAATAACACAGTGAACTTACCCACAGCTGCTTTGCTCTAGCCAATGTGTCTGTATCTCTCCCCTACGTCCATGTATAACAGTGGAAATCAGTTTTTTGGTTCATGACAAAAATAAATAAATAAATAAATGAAAGGTCGCCTTCACTTTGGAGAATGAATTAAGCCATTTAGAAAGTGATGTAGTGTGTTGATAAGTTTTTTGTTATATCCCTTAAGACAACATAGTCAGCATCACTCTAATGCTAATTACACTGATGAGCGAAATACATCAAAGAGCCTGGGAGTATGACTGATTTAAAACTAAGCCCTGACACTGATGGGAAGAATCTCTACGTACCACAACATTGCAAAGGGAGCACTGTTTCTTGCGCTCGTACGGTGTCAGTTTGGGGGCGTAGTCGGTGTTGGCATGCCGACCGCTGCTGAGCTCAGCTGCCTTCTCCTTCCTCTGCTCGATTTGCTCCATATGCCTACGGCTGCTTTCATCGTGCTGGGTAAGAGGGCAGATAAGAAGTCACATGGTAAACAGGGATTCCAGTACCCAGTATGCTGACTGTGAAGATGTGAGGTGGCGCAGTGTAATTTACTTTCATCTGAATTTTCTTCTGCAGTTCCTCCATGGCCTCCTGTTGTGCAGCGCTCAGAGCAGCCAGGCGCTCCTCTCGGTCTCTGAAGAGAGGACGGACAAGAACATTCGAAATCCACTCTAAATCAGAGTTTACGAACTACATTTAAAACCTGCTACAAGGGATGGATCAATATATTTTTTGGGGCCAGTACCAATATTTGATATCTTTGACACCATAACAGCCAATACCAACACAAATTTTTGTAAGAATCTGAATACAAATACAGGCGCAAGACAAGTGCAACTTTTTAGACCGTGGGTCACAAAAAGCCAAATTTCATTATCAGTCAAGTATCTGCAAAATAACTGGTAAAAATATTTTTTCAGACCGATACTGATACAGCTTTTTAAAACCGATATTGACCAACTGACATATCAGTTCATACCTAGTCACAACTGTACTGAAATGAAACAGGAATACAAACCTGGCTCTCTCCCGTGCTGCATCTTCTCTAGCCCTCTCTTTCTCCTGCCTCTGCTGTTCAATACGAGCCTCCTGCTCCTTCCTCCGCATCAACAGCTCCTCCACCCTCGCTTGCCGCTCTGCTTCCAGAGCCCGTTTACGCTCCTACAGAATGAGCAGAGGAGGTGGAAGAAGAACCAAAATGTGAGAGGTAGACATAGAGGTAGACAAATGAAATGTGACGCAAAGAGGTCTGAAAGAGCACGGACTGTTGTCTGCGATACCTGTACAGCCTCGTCTCTGGCCTGCTTCTCCTCCTGTCTCCTCTGTCTCTCTTCTTGCAGCTCATTAAGGCGCTGCTCATACTCATTCAACTTGGCCAACACATCATGCCTCTTGTTCTGGGCTTCCAGAGTATTGATGAATGCTATTTCGTTCACCTGCACAGACACATACATTATTTATTTATATACCTTGGAAATTCCTCAGCTGTCGGACTTCTGATTACAACCTGTCGGAGAAATTCTTCTACCTTGGCCTCTTCCTCCTGGGCCTTCTTCACGATGGCCTGGAGCTGCAGCTCCCGCTTGAACTCTGCATGCAACAGCTTCTCCTCCATCATCCTGCGACGCTGATCTAACAACTCCTCCTTCCATTTCCTTACCTCTTTCTCCTGCAAAGAGTGTGCGGAGTGAGCGGCAGGAGGGGTATATGAACATGTTAAAAAGAGACATGTACATTCTCCAAGCCAGTACAGACAACAGTTTCTTGGTCCATCAGTTGTTACCCTCTCCAGTGTGTCCACATGGGGATTAATGTGAATATACACCACTTCATGTATTTATGTGGTTAATCCTGATTTATTCTAGGACTCACTCATCTCACCATGGCCTGGAGAACAAAAACAAACTTCATGAAAGACTGTTGACTTTGGCCAGGGGTCTCTCTCACAAGTGTCCGTGGCCAGCTGGCCTGGATGAAAGTCAGGGGGGTGGGGGCTACAATATTTAGTGATTCTATCTGGCGGTGCGCTGACAGAACCTCTCCTTGTGAGCAAGGCTGGGCTTAGCCTTCACCAGGTTTCTTTAGGGTGCTTTCCTTTCACTCTGCATGAGTACTCACTCACCCTCTCCAAAAGTTTCTGTAGTTTGTGTGTCTTTTCCTCCCGAAGCTTGTCCCTCAGCTGCTGGGCCTTAAGCTGCTTCTCCTCATGTTTCTTCTTGGACTCAGCAATGGTTCTGGCAAAAAAACAGGGAAACAATCCATTCATCTCCTTCTGTATTCTTCTAAACAATGCACAAGGCAGTAGTGAATTCTGATATGCACTTGGGTCAGTTTTGAGTTTCTGTTGTCTAAGTTAGCTCTTGACTGTCAGGCTGCCAGTCTAAATTCTTATTAAAATAAAGCTAACAAACTGAGGGCAGTGACTAAGTACCGCTCCACAGTGGTAAGTGTTCCTGGCTCTTCCCAAAAAAAAAAAAAAAACCCTCACCTTTTACGTGACGGTGAGGACAACTTCTCATGCATGTGGATCCCATGCCCAGGAGGCCGTGCAGGTTCCTCTTCCACCATATCCCCCCAGGAGGTGCTCTGACGCCATGGCTCTCGAGCTGCAGGAATGATCAGCGCAGGAAATAATAAGTAGGCTTAAATGTAATGTATGTCATTAACAAGAGTGAAAGCTGACCTCCATACCGTCATAATCTGCCAGCATATCACTCCAATCCATATTGAGTCCACAGCTTCCATTGCCAATGCTAGCCTGTAGTAAAAAGATGAGGTTTTTACTAATGGCTGTCAACTTGCATAAAAGAAAAAACAAAACAAACACAAATATATGACTGCGTATAAGGAATCTTACAGAGAAGTCACTTTCGTTGTCTGTCTCCAGGTCGTTGTTCTCAGCCTGAATCTCTCTGGTCAGCTGCTCCTCCTCAGCAATGGCGCTGGCGATGGCCTCCTCATTTGCCCTTTCTAGACGGTCAGCCAGTTCTTCTTTCTTGGCCAGGACCTCTGCCATGGACTGGGGCTAGACACAGGGCACAGATACCAACTCACACACATCATCATTTTCACACAAATACAAAAAATTTGAAAAAAAAAAAAAAGTTGTCCAAATCAAATCAAATATTGTCAAATGGAAAAACTGGGTTGATGTTCTAATCTACAGAAAAGTATTTGGTGTGTAGCACCTCCTGTACCACAACCATTAAAGGGGTCTCTCAAATACCTATAGATGTTTCAGCTCTCGTGGAGTTGATCTGACTTCACTGAACTTGGAGTGCAATTCAAAAGGTCAAAGGGAACACCAAATCAACCCAATCACAGTTTGTACCACACAGTTATCACAAGAATCACAAGTGAGGAAGCATTCAAGAGTCATGCAGGACATGTTCACTGTGAGGATGAAGAGATGGTGGAAGGAGGACAACTGATGAAACATTTCTCTGAGAGCTTAATTACAAAGCTCAGTACACAGCTGATTGTTTTGTCTTTGAAACATTTTTGAAATGATAACTGCATCCAAACAGTCCTAAATGGAAAAGGAATTCGCTCCATCCTTCTTCTGATTGGAGGACTATAATCAATACATTTTTGGGGTGGGGATATTTTCATGAGATGGCTACAGTATGGAAATGAGTCATATATTATCTGAGGGTAGCCACCATTCTACATTAACTTATAAAAGGTAAAAGAAGGAGAGCCTTTTCTAAATTCTGAGGATGTTTGTCTCTTACATGGGGTCTGCAAACCGTCTGTCTAAACCACCCAACACGTGCCTAGCCAGCCCAGCACAGACCAGCATAGACCACATCAGTGTTTAATCTCATCTCAGATAAACTTCCCTGTAGATCTGGAAGAATTTTGCCTCAAGGTTTTTTTTAAAAAAAAAAAAAAACCTTAATAAGGGGTTCAAGCTCTGTCAAAATCTGACAGGACCTGTGTAAGAGGAAGGTAATCTTTGATTAACTGCACAGAGATGGCTGAACCCATCATAGTGCTTTACAATAGAGACTACGCCTGTCATTGGCAATACAAAACCCTTTGGCCTGAATACGAATTGGAAATTCATTTCTGGTTGTCTCGCTGTTTCTACATGATAACAACCAAAACAAGCTCAAGATCATTGGGCAGCACCTTACTTGAGTACAAAGGCTATCAACTCACAACTACAGCCCGCCCCCCTCATACTAACTGGTGCTATGACAACACTGCACGCAGCTATGCAGCCTTGCCAGCACATTTGGTCTGGAGGTTTCTTTAGATTGACTTTGTTTAGGCGGTGAAGGACCCTGGGGAATCCCTGGCCCCCCGCCCTCCCCTCCCTCTGCTCCTCCATCTCTCAGCACTCACAGTAGAAAGCTCTGTGGGGTCCAGCACACTCTCCAGTTTCACCGCTGCCATGGGAGTCTCAGCCTGTCCTGGAGCAGATGTGGCCATGCCCTGCGACGCGCCCCCCACAGCCCCACTGTCCCCCAAGGCCGGCAGTGTACCAAGCCCATCCATCTGGGGTAGATCTGGGGATGGGGAGAGGACCATAGTGGGGACTGGGACTGGGAGGGATATGGTTGTGGGTGGGACTGGGGCTGAGGTTGGGGTGAGCTCTGGGACTTGGGAAGGGGTGAGAGCTGATATTGGGGGAGGCGCGTCTTCACAGGGTGCGTCGACGCACTGCCCCGAATCTTGGACACTCTCTGCTGGGGGCTGCACCGACACAGTCACACACAAACACACGCAAACTCAATTAAAGACATGCATATTTCAAGCAATTCATGAGAGCAATAACAAAACCAAAAAACAAAATCAAACCAAACCAACAGTGATGCACAGCTGAAAACACACATCATGCAAGGAGGCTGGCACTACCATGCCCTAAACATTCAATTTTGATCAAAAGATGCAGAGAGATTAGAAATACAGATTTGTATTTCAAAATCAACCAATGCCGATAGCACACCCTTACCAAGTGTGTTTTGAGGCATCAATAAAGTATTTGTTTCATGAGAGTGAGAATGGGATTTCTGCCTCTGAAATGTCAGCGTACAATCAATCGCCTTAAAGCTGATATCCCTGTCTGGACAGCCTGTCTATGAATACCGTGGAGCCCAAAACAAAAACAATGTGGCTGATAAAACAGTGTAGTGTTACTCTGCTCCTTGTGAATAATTGATATCTGGGGAATGCTGGTGGGCAGAGACATCAGAGAATAAGGGAGTGGGCCTCAGTACCTCCATCATGTGCCTGTTTTCAGAATCTCCAGCCTTCTCCATGGGGCCAGGCTCCACAGGGACTGGCTGCTCAGAGTCCGTCTGGGCCCCGTCCTTGTCCTGGGGACAGGGAGGGCAGAGTTGCTGCTCTTCTTGTGGCAGTAGCTGTGACTGGCTCTCCTTGGCACTGTCCTGTTTGGGGGTGACATGAGCCAAGACCGGACTGACCTTGGCAACTATGGCGGCAGAGCGAGGCCTGGCAGGACGTCCTCTCTGGACAGTCTCCCAGCCCTCAGCATCCTTCTTTCCTGAAAAACACACAGTCACTCTCTCAGTCCAGGAGAACAAATTGTGCATTCTGTCAGAGTGCTCTTGCAGTTGTCTGTGTAGGAGGAGACATTTTTACCTGGTTTCTCTACTGGGCAGGTGGCAGGTTGACCAGAGTTGGGTAGGGACTGGGTGCACTTCACCCGGTCAGCCCAGCTGGGGCCTGTGAGCCGGGCTGCAGCAAGTGTAGGTGGAGGACCACTGGAGAACACACACACAAATGAGGGTATGAGCACAAACAGCTAGCAAACTGTAAAATGAAGCCCTGGGTGACCAGGGCTGAACGCTATGGTTAAAAAATTATATTGCACACATTTTAAGAGATTGCACAGTTATAGAGGGAATGATCATTTTTGCATCTTTTGCATTTTCATTTTCACTGGAAAAAACAAACAAAGAAAAAAAAAACATTAAAACAGTGGTGTTATGATCATTGCTGGAGTCTGTACCAAACAAGCATATTTTCTTTTGTCTGGAGAATACAGTTTGTAGGCCAGGGCATCTCTGTGGCTCCACAATACTTCATTTAAAATTGTTATTTTGTTACATATTTTACCTTTTCCAAAAACCGAAGCATCTGCTATTCGGATATTGCACTTGGCCATATTGCAATTTTAATATTTCAATCAATCTGTCAGCCCTAACTGTGCCTGGGTAAACTTTTCAGCATTATTGTGCCATTACAACAACGGCTTGTTAGTAAAGCAATAACCAAGCATCCAGTAACTGAGCAGCTCTTGCTCCCTGTCTGAGATACTTCAGAGGTCTAAAAAGTGTCTATCTAACCCCGGCACGCTTCACTGTAAGACAGCACAGGACTGTATTGGGCAACAGGCTTCCGTCATGATCAATATCCATTTCCTGCAGCATCCAATTACAGAGCACTGCACATATTGAACCGATGCTTCAGCAGTCTTTAACCGACACTTTCATCTACACCTCCCACTGATTCTGTGGCCAAAGAGTGAGAGACTCAACAAATTACATTAAACAAATGCTTCACCATCAGCAATCAATCGCCCTATTAGTAGATAAAGTAGTCTGCATTGCCTAACCCCTTCAGGACAGGCAGGGCTTAGCGCATCATTTCAAATATTGATTTGCTAATAACAGGATGTCTTGCGATACAATATTAACCAAATTAAAGTTTCTGTTGATCTTTACAATCAAATCAAATACCTAATGGTGCTGGAAAAAAAACGAACTGAGGGCCAGCATGGCAGACTGGCACTGCTTTCCTATAAGAGATGATCACAAGAGAGCTTACCCAAAGCTGAGGGAGCGACGTGCACTAGGAGATGCAACAATTCTGTCAGAGGAGGGGCTCGGCATCACATGACGTCCTGGAGACATCTTGCGCACCTCCCAGGCTAAAGAGGTGGGCCTGGACAAAAATGAGAGCAACAAACACTATTTAACTAACACAAATTACATTTCCAAGTAGCCAAATACACACTTGGCTCACTCTTTTGGAAATTAGTTAAATGGCTGATTCACTTGCAGCAATTTATGCAATAAATGAGCCATGTAAAACTTTCAGGTTGTCTTATTGATTAACAGTACACTTTAAATGAACAAATTGGGAGGTAGCACTGGGAATTTCATTTCTTAGTCAATTTACGGTTGCAGTGGTCACCGTGTTAAAGAGAAGCCAATAAACTCATGGATCTCTTTGAATTAAAGCCAAGGCTATTGATCCATTCTGTTTGCAACTCAAAGCCAGGGACCAGACACAGCCACTTCCAGTTTCACCTCAGGGAGCAATTGAAAATAGGGACTGAGAGAGAGAGACAGAGAGAGAGAGGAAATGAGAAAGAGAAACCATAGTTTACCTATTCTGAGCGTCAGTTTTCTCCAACTTCTCCTGGAGCTGAATCCAGTCTATGAGCGCTTTGAAATCCCTTACATAGTTATCCAGCATCATCAACACCTCCTAAAGAAAACAATTAAAAATGGACTGAATACACAGTAGGCTGTCAGCAAAAACAGGTACAAGGCAGGTGTGCAACAAATTTGCCTCAAAAAAACATATATCAGTGAAAGCCTTAGATAGGCATCATTTCATCAGACTAAATGTTGAACTATGGAAAATTAAGAATCAGACAGAAATATGTAAACCTTACTGAGAGTGACAGTGATGTATGTTAATCTCACAAAAAGACTGCAGTATTTCAGATTAGTTCTTATTTGTCTTGATACCAAAAACAGGGATATTGAATATTTATTGCAGGCCCAAATATGCTACTTAGGTCAGTTAAAAAAAATAGTCACAGGGATCTCTGGTGAGTTAAGAGTACTGGTGTGAGGCAATGTGGCTGGAGTTTGAGCACATGATATGATCCATCAAGCTCTTGTGCACAAAACGTTGCCTCTAAAACATTTTGTTAAAGCATGTAGGCAAGAGCCAAAGAAGAATTGCACATATACTAGGCTTATAGCTGAAGCCTATTATGCGCACTTGGACTGTTTCTCACAGAGGTGGCCGTTCTGAGTGGTGGGCTGTGTGGAGCTTTTTCCCAGAGCTCTAATGAAACAGACAGAGCTGATTGATGGGGAGCGTGAAGGGAGTGGTAATTGAGAGTAAAGCTTCACAATGCTTTTAGTTAATAGACAAGTCAGGCCAGTGAAAGATGTGTCCGGCAGCAGGTCTACTGATTAGAGCTGGTTAACAGGCAAAGCCCAGCACCATGGCCCAGTGTTCATTTGGTAATGAAGGCTGTGATGGAGGGAGGCTTGCTTCCCCTCTGACAGAAAAACCAACAGTGAGTGAAGGCACCATAAAGCTCTGACTCTCCAGCATGTTAACAGGCACACTTACCTAAATACAACCCTCCCATAACATTTCATGAGGGATGACAAAATGTTTAACCTGCCAGAGGCATGTGACCATAAAGTAAGATGGGCAGTAAAAGCCTGCGGTCTGTAGAGAGGACGATGAACGGATACAACATGCTTCAGGATAGATTTCTATGCCAAGTCAAAAATCCAAAACTTTTTCTCTCTTTTGATTATTCCTCAGTTTTAATTGAGTCCAGGCCAGCAAAGCCTGTTTAAGCAAATCTTGTAGATTCTACATTTGAGTTCACTGAAGAACAGAGAGCCTCAACTGCCTAAATAAAAAAGAGGCAAGTGCTTTCCTTCCCTCTTCTGTGTGATGGGTCAAATAAGTCAGGGGTCAGATGGAAAAACTGCTTATAAGAACTAATTAGGCCAGGAGGCTGTTGGTTAAAAAAATGTGGGCATTTTTAGTAAGCACGCATGAATGCTTCTGCTGGACTGAACAATTCCCCTCTGATCAGGGAACCAGTGCATGTTAGTACAATCCTGAGTTTCTTATTCTAAACCATACAAAAAGCAGAACAAACTTCTATAATAATACAAGTGATAAAAAGGCAAAATTTCCTGACCAGAGTTGTGTTTATGCTAGGGGTGCCATCTTAATAGAGATTTAGTTAAATTCATGATTTGCTATATGTCGATTTGATTTAAGAACTTTTTTTGGGAAAGATTCAATATGATTCGAGTTTGAAAACCACGATTTGAGTTAACAATTCGAGTCAGTTCAGTAAGTCAGAACGTTACATCTATAAAATATCACGTGCAATAATGTAGGAATATCCTTTGCCTTTTGAAATCTAGGGAAAAAATGACACCATAAAAAGCTTCGACATTATTCTTAAAAAAGACAAAGACAGCTGTAATTAATAACATTCTGTTAGATCAACCACAACGTCAGCTCTTTAAAAAAAGAATTGTGAATGATTTGATTCAAAGTATTTCATAGTGACTTAGGTTAAAGTCAGAGGGGTTAATTTTATTTACTTTGTTTACCAGATTGATGCAGTCAGACTGCAGAATTTAGAATCAATATGCATCAGTATAAGAATGTTACTAGCCCACGTTATAGCTTGTAAGTTTGTAGGTGGAAAATGTTGAGCTGTTTGTGTGAAAACACACAGATTGCCTTCAGCTACACCAGGGGATTGTGGCTGTGAGCTATCAGAGCACTCTGCTTCCCCTCTAGATGACTCCATCATCTATCAGTGTCCATTAGGCACAAGCTGGGTGGGATGGGGATTAGGAGCAGCACCCAGCTCCATGGCCATTAAGGCAGCATGAGGATGTGGGGGGAATACAAGAGTATGTGAAAAACACCTAGCAGCCAGATGTCTGATACAGACCAACTGACAACATGCTGATCACACCACAGGGAGCTGGGCTATGGCACTGACAGCAGGCCAACCACAGCACAGGGAGCGCGACTACGGCACTGACCGCAAGCCGTCACCAGAACCATGCTCAGCATAATGCAGCATGGCAGAGGAATCGATACAGCCCGGGAACAGCAACATCATGCCAGTGTAAGTCCAGGAATACCAACATCACAGCACCAAAAACAAAGCGCATAGTTCCACTAAATGCAATGGCAGACATGACATTAACCTTATCAGCAACAGAGATGCAAGATACAATCCAAAAAGGAGTGGAAATAGCCAGGCTCGATTTCTTGTCAGCAAACGCCCGACAACCAACACAACACATGTACAATTATATTGTTTACAATCTGTCATCAATATTCACTCCCAAAGAGAGAGCCCTGTGATAATTCTCTCACCAGCAAGCCTTAAGAGAGCCCCTCTGACATAAAGCAGAAATCAGGAGGAATGCAAGCTGGGAGGGAGAAATTTGGTCAAGATCTCAATGTCCCCCTCTAGTGTTCACCAAGTGTAACAGCCTTCACTCTCTCTAAATGGGGCATTTCTGTTTTTTAAGGCCAGATAATGAAGCCACTGATCCTGAAACCGGAATCTACATTCACAATTAAAGATTTTTTTTTTTTTTGTCAGAGGGAGACTGACCTTGCATTCTACGACACTCTGATCAGATTCACAGGTGACGTAGATCTCATCCACAGCCCGACGCAGATTGTCAAAGAGGAAGGCCCAGTAGCGCGCTCGCAGGTCAACCTTGCGTGGCTGTCTGGCTTTGGTGGGGCTTTTCTCTGCCCCTTTGTCCAACAGTGAACCAGCTGTACCCTTGTTTTCCACGCCTGTATTCTGCACAGAGCAAACACTACAGTTAACATTGACATATAGGACCTCACGATACAATACACATCATGGTACCTGGCTCACAATGCAATGTGTATCAAGACATACTGGAATACTTTGACAAAATTGACTGAGAATGAAGAAATATACCTTAAAATACAACCTGCTGCATAACACTTGTGTAGACTATGCAAAATACTATATGATAATTTCTGAAAGTTTCAAATAACGTTATTGTTACAATTTATTCAAGCAAAATTAGCACAATTCATTCACTTCACAGTTTACAAAGATGAACATGTCATAAATTCATATGAAAAAAAGAGTATAAACACCGATCAATACAGGTGGCTAAAGAATCTATACAGGATTGCAAAAAATATCACAATACTGAGTTGTTTTGAATTTTTTTTTTTTTTTTTTGCACAACTGTAAAAAGAAGAAGAAAAAGAAGAAGGGGAAATTTAATTTATGTAGCAACTTTCAAAAAAGGAGTTACAAAGTGGTTAGTTTACACAAAGGAAATTTTTCATCACACATTTTGCATGAGAAAAAATAGGCGAATGATTTGATTTATGAATAAAACCACCACCAGCCACGGTAGCTCACCGTGATCGTATAGTGGTTAGTACTCTGCGTTGTGGCCGCAGCAACCCCAGTTCAAATCCGGGTCATGGCATTGCGAAACAATGTCACGGCATACAGGCTGGCTTTTCGAGAATTTCCCTGGTTGGGATCAATAAAGTATATCTACCTATCTAGACCTGGAACAATACAAAAGTTAAAAAGGGTAAAACAAGTAAAAAAAAAAAAAAGATAAGATAGACGAACCAGAAGAAAAGAGGCTCAACTATCAGTTTGCCTGCAGTAGAATAATGAAAGCTATTCCAGTAAATTAAAAAAATAAAAAAAATAAATAAATAAATAAAAAATAACAACAACACAATGAATCCAAGCACCACCAAAGGGAATAAATTAAAATTAAAAAATTGTGATGACAAACACAGCGTGATCAGAACTTCTCAGCTGTTTATATATGGCAGCTACAGCCATTTTTAGCATGCATGCATAAAGCTAAAAGACAGGTGACCCAAGGTGGATCTGCCCTCCTGGCAGTGTTGTTGCTATTAACTTATATCTGACTGGCAGGACCAATAAAAGGCTAAAGGGAGGGAGACTTAACTAGGTGTATGGTGCCCTCTAGTGCACAGATGTGATACACCAACCTGTTTCTTATTCCTGTGTAGTCCAGAGTTGATTCGCTGACCCCTTGAACTGCTGCTGGAGTTGCTTTTGGACTTTGCTGTGTGAAGGAGAGAAAAGGTGTCATATATCAATAAGTTGTAGGTCAGCTGGACTCTGGTTGTTTGTCTTGTTTCGTCACTCAATCAAGAGGCTTCATAGAACTGAAGAAGCCACTTGGATGAGTGCTGAAACATTTTCAAGACATACATATTCAAGTCCGGCTGCCTTTGACGTACTGCTTCTTGGTCAACTGGGACTTGACTTAACAATCAGTATGGCTTTAATAATGATCTTGTTGTGATCGAAGCAGTTTATGTGTCTGTTAACTTTCACAGATAATTCCCCTCTCAAACCAGTTAGGGCAGTGCAATACGGTAAAAAAGTTATATCACAATATTCACAACGTCTTATGACAATCTGCAATAGATATCTTGGAGTGTGTGTGTGTATGAGTGAGGAGGGGCAAAAGGCACAAATTTATTTTAGTGTAAAGAGCTCTCCTCTTCCTCTCTCCCACACACACAACAGATTTTTTGCACTCAGTTCTCTTTCTCATCTTCACTTCTCCCACTGTCACACAAACATGTACACAAAAGGCTGGACAAATGAATAACGGGCTTAAATTAACTACTTTCCTTTGTCATTTATACCTGACGTATGATCGGTAACTAGGATTATTGCTTATGTTGTCATTCTAATTTGTTCTCAAGTGGGTTATATGGTTAGCTTGCAAGTTATAGATAAACATTACCTAGTGTTACACCATAAGCAATTCTATTAGAAAAACAAACTTGGAAAATATACTTCACTGGCTTCTAATTAGCTTCTAAACTGCATCATAACAGCTGTTGCAATAACTGTCAACTGCAATTTAGGTCATACAGACAGGGATATTTTTATGCCTCTTTCTGTTGCTCCATAATCTCATTCATAAGAGCAAATAAAATAATAATAACACATAAGAGAGCATTCAATCACCATGACATTCACAATTAACAAAATTATCATGAATATATTGTAAATATTCACTATATCACCCAGCCCTAACCCAACTAACATGGTGTTTACACATGTAATCGTCACAAATACAGCAACCCAGGCAACCTCCAGCTCATACTCGGATTATAAAAATCCCGGTAAAGATGTATGTGTTTTTCTGATATTAAGCATCTTACTGTGGCATGTAAACATCTTGTACTTTGTGAACAGCGAACATATCACCATGAAGTATTTACCATTACTGCAGGGTCTTACTTTTTTCCCCTATAATATAAATGGCCTACCATAGCCTAATCCTATCAATGGGCGAGACACTAGAGGTGGATAAGAAAATTAGTCTTATTCATGGATTATTCAAGGCACATACAACAAGACTTTCACTGGACTGGCCATTCGTTAGATTACTCCATTAATATAAACTTAGCACACACACAAACTGAGGAGCAGCCAAGAAGACTTACGTAATACAACCAAAATGACCCAAACACAAATAGAAAAGGAAGAGAGAGGGTCGGAGAGAGCGAGAGAGTGTGAAGGCGAGGGAAGGGAAGGGTAGACCTCACAGCTTACTTTGGCATGAAGCCCAAATAAATGAGCAGGAACACAGCTATGTTACAATGCCAACCACACTGCTACACTGTGAAAAAGTGCAGTTTAATAGTTTATTACAGCTTTATTTTTGGATATATTAGCAAGTAAAAAAAAAAAAAAATACATCATCTTTTAATAGACTGATCAAACAGCTTAGGACAAGACCACATAGCTCAGTGAACTCTGCTACCAAAAATATTTTACAGGTACTAGCTATAATGTCCCCTTAAAGGATAATTAAGGGATAATTTAAGGGGTAACTAAGGTTATATTTAACCTGGATTTTATTTTCCTAGTTTTAGCCATTATGATCATTGACTGTGGCCAGGACAGCTGCTGTCCAAAATGTTTTTTTTTCTGCAAAATAACAACCCATACTGCAGTTATACTTATCTTTAAATAGCTGTGATTTAACAATTGTCATGACAGACAGTTTCAGTTACAATAGTCCAATTGATTCTCTTCTGCCACTGCTAAATGGCAGGCAATGTCAGCTATTGGATGCAGGAAGGTCCCACTGTAATGTGAGTAGTATTATGTTGAAAGGATGTGTTTAATCACGTTTTGGATTCAGTTTTTAGAGATTACCACTTTGGTTCCGCATTTGTGTATATTGGACAGTGACTCCCAGCGACCTGGGGGTATAAAGGCTCTACAACTAAGTAAGTGTTGAAATTTTGAACACAATCAATTGTCTGGTGCCAGATTGAAAACAAACAAAATTATCTTTTAAGAGATTCTTAGTCTGTGGTCAAATCAAAATAGTTGTAAGGTGAGAAAACGAATGACATTTTGTTCCAAGTGATTTTGTAATACAGCTGAAAGCACTATCTGGGTTGACATGACCTTGCCAGAGCTGGTCTTTGTGGTGCCCCAGATAAATTACTTAGCCTCTCCTGGTGGGCCAAAAATATGAGTAAAACACCTGAAGTTGATATTAACAGTGCCTGACACTGCTGGTTGAAAACTTGCACAATTAAAAGGTCATGCGCTAACTTGCCTATCTACTCTTTTAACTTCAATATTAACCCTTTCCAGAGTGCAAAAACCTGAAACCTGCTGGAAAGCAAACAAACTTCAGAACAGCACCATATCCACTCATGTTTTTTTTTTTTTTTTTTTTTCCATTGTCAGCACGGGCATATTTAACAGTTTGTCTGAGACAGAGTGGCAGGAAGTACAAGTCTGTTTGTTGACACTTTGTTTTCATACAAGTCACCCACCTTCCTCCTCTTTGTTTTCTAGGGGTACACTCCAGGCAATGAGGTTTCGGGCAGCGCGGCCCTCCTCAGCCACTATCTTCCTCACTTTGTCATGGCTGTTGGAGCGCTGGAAGGATGCCTGCAGGAACAACAGAGGATACAAGTCACCCCACTAGTCAACTATACACTTTATCCTAGAGCCTGTTGTGGAAAGTGGAAGGCAAAATGGTGTAGAGCAAGAAGGGACGACATGTGTGAGCTGGGTTCAAACCCACAATTTTATGAGCATGAAGAGTATGGAAAAAAGTAACTGACAAGAAAAAGCTGGAGGCAGAAGCTCCAGCCTGCTTTGTGCACAATGTGCATCATGGTTGACCTACGCATTGAGTATGCATCAGTGAACTTCACTGTAGCTTCAGCTAAAGCAGATACTGTGAACAGAAAGAAACGCCATGAGATGTCATGTCACATCCTTTTCCTACGGGACATACAGGCACTCTATAATGAAATACAACACTGATATATTTGAAATTACAAGGCGCACCCAAAGATGCTTGAACCTTCATATATATTCCAATTAAAGTAATGATCCGACTATGCTCCCTCTCCCTGCCCATGTCACATAAACATTCTGTCACATCACAGCGTGGTCTGAGAGCTCATGCATAAAGGCTTGGAGCAAATCTGTTTCACAGCCCATATGCAGTAAGACTCCACTTTGCAATGCAAAGAACACAAGAAAAAAACTCTATGTACCTGATAGGCTACTTGGCATTACAGGCAGCTGGACGTTTTACATCTCTATATATTCTGACCTCTGGTAATCTGGTTGCAAAGCAGAACAGAAGGCAATGTCTTGAGGCTCAACATACTAAATGTTCCCTATTCAAGTAGAATAGCATGTACAATTCTGTACAATCCATAAATTATTCAATTTACTGTTGACTGAAATCCAGATCAACCTTGGCTATTCTTGTGGGATAGCTATTACATATGGCTTCAAAGTTAGCAAAATAAATTGCTGCCTAAAAACAACACAAAAATCAAGCACAAGTTCTCCCCTTAGTAGCAACTGAGTCATGGAACAAATCATTCTCTCACTTTTCCTGGCTGTCTCACTGGCACCGCTATTCAACTGAGAGGCTGCAGCAAAATGATTTCTCTACCATCTTGCAATCAGAATAAATGGGCACTACCAAACAACAGTGAGACACTTCAGGTTTCATCAAAAGCAATGCAGAGGCATGTGATAATTAGGCCTGAGATTATGTAAACATGCTATGTAACAATATTTTAGACTAGTGTTACAGTCTAACGGAGATAAAGTGACAATGGCTCGTTAGGTTTTACACATGCATAAACAGTGCGCAGACAGTGTATTGGCCTGCTACTATTTAATGTCGCTGGGGGAGATACCCAGCTGACCTACATTTGGTGAGCAAATTTCTTTACATGTAGAGTAGCTTGGGTTTCATTCTCCCATGAAGAAAAAAATAGCCTCTCATGGAGATAGCAGATCATAAAACAAAATCGGCCTTGCTAAAAACAGCAAAATCTAGAGAGCTAGGTCACCATCATAGCAAATCATCTCCCTGCAGACTGTAAATATTTACTCAGTGTTTCCTGTGCTTAGCAGCCATCAGATGACAGATGACTGTTGTGAGAATACCTAGCCTATAACCTACTCACAACTGATGGCTAACTGTGTGCAGCAGCCTGAGGCAGAAAGGGCTTAAGACAAGGCTCCCTTGATCCACTTAATCAGCTGCAAACAACCTGTCACCTGAACTGCACTGTAGAGGAATAAGATGCATCTAGGAGCATAACTTCAGCTGTGTTCTCTGGCCAGGCAATCTTCCCCATGCACAGGAAAGAGCTAACCTTTTGGATTGTGCTGAGTGAGGGGGCAGGTGTAGGGTTACCCTTCGAAAAGGTCTACAAACAGATGCATGCAGCAAGACAGCGGGTGAGAGCGAGACCGTGAAGGAGAAAGACAGAGGGAAAGCAAAAGATTAGAAGGTACATACAGAATAGAAGTAGAGTCTGTAAGCAGGTTCCTCGTCCTTATCCGCCCCTGACATAGTTTTCCAGCCCACTTCAGGCAACCTGTTTCCCCTCAACCAGCATTGCCACTTGTGCAAGGTGACATCGTCATCTGACAGCAGGACCAAAATAGACTCCTACTGTGTAGCCCACACTGCTATAGTAACTTGCCCAGCTGTGACAACTCCTCCACCAATAGCGATTGAGAGAGACAAGTGTTTAGTAGCCTGCCTGTCTTTAACTTTGCGTGCTCTGTCTGTAACTCGGTCTGTAATCTAGCCTGAGCCCTCAGCACTCTGCTGAGTTAGCAGCCACCCTTTAGGCCTGAGTCGGTGCCTGCTGCTGTCCGTTTGCCTGCCACTCTGCTCTCCACTGTATGCAGCTTCCTATGTTTACAGCCTCTCAGCCTCTCTCCTCTCCTCTCCTAGCTCTGCATCAGTCCCCCCACCCCCATCCCCTCCTCCTCTCCTTCTCCTTCTGCCACAACACTGCGCAGTCATGTGCACACACAGTAGGCCTGCTGCTCAGCCCCCATCCTTTGCTGCCAGTGATGAGAGTCTGGCTGCAGGCTCAAAGAGTGTACTAATATAAGCCTGGCCGTACTCTCAGCCACACAGACTGACGCTCTGGATCTGATTGGACTCGGCATCTGATGAATCATACGCTGCTGGGGGACACAAAACACAAACCCACATGGTTTGACTGCCAACAAATGGTACCACCTACCACTCACAAGACTATGAGAGTTACAAAGTCTGGGAGTTCATGCAAACTCGAGGACAACACTGTCTCAGCAAGTGAAAAGCTGACTTATAATACCCATGTCCTCACAAACACACTCCTATCGTTGCATTATTGCTTTGGTAATTAAATTGCACTCACAGATGAGCATCCTTCCTCCTCTGTCAAACGCAGGCCTTCATCGTTTGACATAAACACGAGTGGGTGTGTCTGAGAAAGGCTGGCATGGGGGGGGAATCCCTTCGGGAACAGCTCTTAGACAGACACCACCAGGCCCCCAAAGGGAAAGTCAACCAAAAATGTGTGATTTTTGCTTGAACTCAGGTAAAACACACCTTCAACTCTAAGTATCCTTAGTTAGCTCTGGTTAGCAAAGGATGCGCTGCGGTGTTGCTAGGTAACTAATCTATTGTAATTTAACTGTGAGCAATAAGGTGATAAATCATGACATACCTTCAGAGCGGTTATGGATGTATTCCTGCTTTTGCCTCCTCCATGCGAGGAGCCTGAGCTATTGCTCCCAGACCTCTCCCTCCCGTCCCCTCCTTGGCTAATTCTTGGGCAGAGACGGTGTTGACCAGCGCCACGCCGTCGGCCATCGTGGCGACTATCTTTTGACATCGACAAACAGGAAGTTCACTGTTCCGTGAAAGCGAAAGTCTACAGACAACGGACAAAGTTGCCTTGTTTTAAGAGTTGATGCAGAAACATATTAGATAAATGACAGCAAGGACAACCTAACAAAAGCAGGAAGTGTGAGGGTTTATAATTTTGATAGGCAGTTACATGTGTCCAATGAGCTCAGTGGAAGGTGGACCCCGACTGTATATGGGCCAATCACATGCAGTGTAATGTGGGTCAAAGGGTGGGAAAGATTTTAGAGGGGCGGGACTCACACCCTCTGCTATGGCAACCATGTAGATGGGCGGGAGTCTGGTTGATTTCTGCGTCTGCGTCAAGCCAGAGCCGTGCGTCAAGTTACGTCGAGAAAGCTGGAGCAGGCACGGCTATATTACCTACAAAATAAAAGCGCAAATGAAGAGTAAATGTAACTCCAAAGGTAAAAGGAATAATAATAATAATAATAATAATAATAATAATAATAATAATAAATAACAATAGGCCCTCTCTCCGTTGGAGGGCGAGGGCCTAATGAGGCTTATGGTGTACAAAACAAGGAAAAAGTAACATTACAACGGTGTTTATGGAGTGTAACTGCATATGGTCATACAGTGCTGTCAAAATAAATAAATAAACTCCTAAACTCCTAAACTCCAATCATGTACTAGAATCAGAATCCGAAATATTTTATTTATCCCCAAGAGCAAATTGGATCAGTTGTATTTGATCAAATTCTCAAGAGAATAGTATTTTATAAGCATGAATGAAATTATAAGAAATATAAAAACACATAGGAAATATAAAAATATGAGCATAAGAAATAAAAAAAAATGTGTGCATGTATTTAGACTCTTGGAAAAGATGTTTACCCTTTTTCATTCAGCTGGACTCGGTGTATCATTTTGTTCATAAAATCTATGGCACGGGAGCAGCAGTGCATGTGCAAGGTTGGTGTTTGACAACATATTTATTTATGTTCAGAAGCCCTGCACACATGGCATCTTCCACAGGCCTGGATTTGCATGCAATTTGCATCCACTATTTTCAGTTCTGCAACAGCTCCAAACAGTCGAGATACCGCTGAGATATACGCCCATTTGGGCATTTTATTTTGAAGGTTGTCACTGGAAGTGTTTTTGTTTTGTTTGTTTTTTTCTAGCTGGCTTGACAGGTGAATCGAGCCTTGTTCGGACAACTTTTCCAGGTAATAGAAATATCTCTCATCTGCAAAATGTGCTGTATTTAGTTACGTGAAGCAGTGGAGCTTTTATCAAGACTTTAACTATTACTGACTATTACAATTTTGTTAGACTCTGTCGTCATTACGAGTGTCCACAATCATATATTGCATGTCTCTCTCTCTCTCTCTCTCTCTCTCTCTCTCTCTCTCTCTCTCTCTCTCTCTCTCTCTCTCTCTCTCTCTCTCTCTCACACACACACACACACACACACACACACACACACACACACACCTCACAAAACAGAAAGTGTTGCTTCCTTTAGTTCAAGTTACCAGCTGGCCACAAGGCAGTACCATTGCACTTGGTCTGGCCTGGGCTTATCATCCTCTGTTTACAATCAAATACCTATTCTAATTAACATGATTTTGCTAATTTGTATTGTATTCGAGCCCATTGCCTAAGAAAGGAAATCATTTTTTCTGACATAGATCATTTGTGTTTCTCCAGAGATGGCCTCCCTCACATCGATGACCTCAGCGCTGTTGATACTGCAGTTTGTGTTTGGTGAAAGCTCCCACAAGTATCTTCACGAAGATCATTATATTGGTCAGCAGCACAACCCTGAGCATGACATGCATGTCCTGCTTGGAAATGAGGTTATTCAACATCTTTATTCATCGTCTCGGCCTCCATCGCTGCTCTAAATCCATTTAACCCCTTAAATCTCTCCCTGTTTTCATTTATGCACTGCCAGGACTCCGAGGAGACAAAGAAACTGAGCCCGGCAGAGAAGCGGCAAAGGATGATGGCAATCGTGAAGAAGATTGATAAAAATTCTGATAAGTTGTTAAGTGCAGGTAACGTCACATTTACTTGTGCCCTCGCTAACATCTCAACCTTTGCTCAGAGTGAAGTCATGCACAGTCACACAGCATCACAGTCAGTCTGCACGCTGTTTTATTTGCAGAAGAGATCACCCTGTGGATTCAGCACGTCTACAGGAAATATGCCCTGGATGATGCTGAGGAGCGCTTCCCCGAGTTTGATACAGACAGTGATGGTGTTGTATCGTGGGAGGAATACAACATGGTCGCTCACGATCAGCTCATCAGTTTTGATGACAGTGCTGTTCTGGAAGATCCTGAGCAAGAGTCCCTCAGATATGTATGCATACTCTTATTCTGTATACCTAAAAATCACATTCAGCAGCTTATATTTTTTGAGTTGCCTCGATTTAGACTCGTATCCTTGTCAGCTCCACCAAAAGGAGAGGAGGCGCTTTGAATTTGCTGATGTGGACGGCACACCAGGCCTCAATGTGACAGAGTTTCTCGCCTTCACACATCCGTCTGAAGTGGATCACATGTCTGTAAGCCACCAACACTTACACATACACAGAAAATTTGATAAAGTGTTAAGCCTGCACCTTCTGTCGCTTAAATAAAAATAACTCCTATGCACAGTCATACGTTACAGGCTCACTCTTTACATTTCTTGAATTAAAATGTGATTATTTACTTGTTATTCTAACAGGATTTTGCCATTGAAGACGTGTTGAGTGAATATGACACGAACAAAGATGGATTCATCAGTCTAAGTGAATTTATTGGAGATGTTCGCAGTGATGGTGAGATGACCTACATGTTGTTAGATTCATTCATCTTATGCCTCTTGTGCTTCCTCGATGCATTGCAGATGTTTTTTTTTTCTTTGTCAGAGGGCAATACCCCATCGCAGTGGGAGATTGAAGAGACAGTGCGCTTTAAAGACTTGTATGATCAAGATAAGGATGGCAAGTTGAACCGAGAGGAGCAGCTGCGATGGGTTGCACCTAACAGCTATGGCTCAGCAAGAGAAGAGGTGAGACTCATCCCTTCCAGCACAACCCCAAGATTTTGTTCATGTAGTGGCATCAGGAAACACAATTGATTCTGAATAATTTGGTAAATGGTCTCCCTAGGAAAATAAAACATTGCAGCATGGCAGTGTATTCTCACATTCCTTTGCTTATATTGCTCTCATGTCATCAACAGGCTCTTCACCTCATCAAGGAAATGGACCATGATGGTGACGGGCAAATTTCAGAGGCCGAGGTCCTGAAGAATCTAGAAACATTCATGAACAGTGAAGTGACAGACTATGGCAGACAGCTGCATGTATCACATGACGAATTATAGCTTTATATTCTTGTGTATTTTAGAGTTTTCTCATTTGTGTCCATAGCAATGTATGTATGTTTGTTAATGTATGTTAGCCTAACATTTTGCATGGGTTTCTGCCCCTCCCTTTTTTTCATTCAAAGTCTGAAAACTGAACATGCAATGCAAGGATATGCACCTTCCTCTTGGCAGTGAGTTGTTCCTACTTGACAAGCAGAGGAGATATCTTGAGAACAAAGTGAAAGAAAAACATTTTCCACAGTGCCCAGTGTGGGATTTCAGTACATCAACCACATGTATTGCATTCACTTCAGAGCATTACATAGTTTAGCATTCTGTGCATCCTTAAAATGCAAGTGCTAACAAATTAAAAATCATAAAAATCTCCAGAGGGAAGGATTTTTTTTTTTAAGATGTGGGGTGAAATATTAATTATTATTATTTTTTTTATATTGTAAGAATGTTTAGAGGTTTAATATTACTAGGAGCAATTAAATTTAGTGACGTGACTGTTATCTTAAATATCAGTCTGGTTGCGGCGGCCAATAACATGTTGTAGCTCTTCCTCATTCAAGCCAAACGTGTAAGCCACTACTGTTTTAAGGCTGGTTTCCTGAATGTGTCATCAGTTTCACTGAGCATCGACCATCCGCCTGACAAACTGCCAGGCTTAATAAAATAACTTCAAGTGAAATTTCAAACAGGGAATATTTTTTTACACACTGCCGGGATGACATTACAGTTCAAAGACGCCTTTTGGGTAAGTTGCTGTGGTGTTACTATTTCACAGACTTTCCTTTGATCACGTTCAGATCTAAAGCTGAAGTTGACTTTGAGTGAGAGAATCGTCCACACTGAAGTGAGAACTCATTGTTGCGCTGGTTCATTGCAACTTTGAAGTAAAAACTAAAGTAAAAACAACCACCTCCCTCCAGTGTAATTTATGCTTTTTGTATTTTTAGTTACTAAATAGTGACCTATTAAGCTAAATGTGGTCTCCCTTGAGATGAATTGCAAATCTTCAGTGCATTTGCTTCATTTTGAAATCTACTGGAAAGGAACTCCTTATAGTTTCTGTGATAGAAAACAAAAGTATTTAATGTATCGGTACATGATAATCAAAATACTGATTTTTCATCTTTGTTGTGAACATAATCTCTGAATGTCATGTAGGTCCAGGCCTGATTTACAAAATGAACAGATTTGTGGGTACAGTTTTTCAGTTCAGGAGAGCAGTGACATAATTTTTATAACGGAGATCATCTACGCTTCTCTTCCATGCTTTGCAAAGTGTTTCCTGTAAAACAGGCTCCTCTCAACTTGCTGCTTCCCTTTGATCTTTTAACTGTGATGCTTTGTCAGAGATATAATCTACAAATCGGTAGACAGCTGGGGGGTAGATTTGCATGGGAGGGTCCACACAATAATCCCCTTGAAACCTTTGCAAATTAACGCTTGAGAATCCAGCCTATGTTTAATGAATCTATGTCATGTCTCATAATACTGAATGTTTTTAATATATTTCAGCTCAAACAAATACATTTTGATCAAAACCCAAAACGTCTATCTAACAAGAAATCCACTAGGTTGTCAGAAATCTATCCTCTTGTTTGAGCTTATGGTAGCTTATTGAAACAGGCTAATACATTTTGTTTTAGGAATCCTATTTTTACAAAAGATGCCAGCATAAAAATAAAAAAAAAAATGCCATGGAGTGTTATTTAAATTCTCACCTATGGTAAGACCTTTACCCATTAGTGGCATTCATGGAATCTAATGGCAACATTTTCTTACAAATATGGATATGCAGCATTTTGAAATGAAAGGCCTCAAATACATAGTTGAATGTTTAAATGATGCAAACAAATTTTGGGACAGATCAGTGGTTAGTGTGTTGATGTTCTCTGGACAGAGCTTATTCTGACTTTTGTTTTATGTTGGTGTTGGAGCCCTTAGAGTAAATATTGCTTTATTGTGGAGAGGTTGGCTATCAAAGCTATAGTATTCAATGCTTCCAGGGAGTTGACTTCATCAGCAATGCCGGGTATGAGACCATAGTTCAAAGACTTTGCGATGGTCGGCGGACATGCAAAGACGTGGAAGAACTCTTGAAAATGAGGTGGGCCTTCAAACCACTGGCATGTTGCACACATTTGAATAGTATGCCCTCATTTTATGTGGTTCAGCTGCATATGACTTCCTTTGTGTAGGGCGTCAGCGGAGGAAAGATATGGCAAAGAACTGGTCACAATTGCCCGTAAGGCTGGGGGTCTATATGAGATCAGGTATGTGTGTGTGTGAGTTTGTTTGAGCATAAATATGCACATCACGATGTCTGAGCCTACCTGTTGTGTGACATTACAATTTAGCTTCTACAAATTTTCTATCCTCGTCTTGTGTTTCCAGCACCCTGAGAACATCTATTGACGAAATGAAAAGACGTAAGTCCAGCAGATAACTTGAGGCTTTTTATGCCAGCTATGTATGTCTGTTGCATGTGTATTTTAGGTTTAATGCATCTTTTTTTTTTCTTATTTTCAAACAGTTTTTAATGTTGTGTGTTTGTGTTATCCAGAAATTGAGAACATTGGAAACCTGCACATTCAGCTCTCTGGACTACTAAAGGAGGAGATGAAGAGGATTGAGCAGTTTAGGGAACGACAGAAAGAACAGAGAAAAAAGGTGACTGTTCATTTTTTCTTGTTAACTGCACGGAGGCAAACTAAAAAACAATTTCATCTCCAAGTAAGGTTCTTCCTGTATAATTTTCAGCATTGTAGGAGAATTCAAGCACCCATATATAATTTCTTTTGGACTATTTGAACTCAGTAATGAGACTGGATGCACATAAACTGATTATAACCAGTTTGAGGAATGACAAATGCTGATTGTATTGTTGTAGTTGGTAAATGTCATGATAATATTTTTGGTAATATTTTTTTCCTTTTTTCCTCAGTATGAAGGCATGATGGAGAAGGTCCAGAAGGCTAAAGTCTCCCTGTTCAAGAAAACAATGGATGTAAGGTCAACTCACATTCTCAGTGTCACAGTGATCTGCATGGTTAGACCATAGCACTTTGCTGTAGCTGGTTTTGGTAGGGGGATCATTTTTCTGTGTAACAGAAGATATATTTAGTGAAGATCTTACGTGTGGCAATGGTTGGCTGCTTTAGTCATCAGTGCGGTGGCACAAATTTAGTAAAGGTACATCCTGCTTGTGTATGCACAGTATTAGTGTTGATATGCCTCTCTGCAAATAGATGGAGCAGAGAAACATTGCACTGTGTACCCGAGACATGCAACAGGAAGATACTTTCGCAAATTCATCATCAAGAATTTGCCATACCCTAATAGGTGTTTAGGACATATAAAGCAGTGTGAGCTAGAAGGAAGTGGTATTCTTCCTGATTTACTGCACATGTCACCCCCGTCTCTATTAAGCATATTTCCCCTTCCTGGAGCAGTTTCCTGTAAAACATTCACAGCAGCACTAAGGTTTGGTTGGAAATTAAACATTACATATGGTTTATGATTAATTTCCCTAGTCTAAAAGGTCGTATGAGCAGCGCTGCAGAGAGGCTGATGAGGCAGAGCAAGCTGCTGAGAGGATGAGCAGCGCTCCCACAGGCACTCCCAAACAGACTGAGAAGGTAAACCATGATGCTGTTGAACACACATCAGATATGTCCTGCTCTCTGATCCAGTGCAATAGCACACAACGACTATCATCCTTGTATTATTTGACAGTTCATCTAATTTATTATAATTGCTTAAGTGCCCATTTCTGCTCAGCCAGTTCTCAGAAGGCTGTACATATGCTGTGCATCATGCATTACCATGTAGAGATCAAGTAGATGATTTTAACATTCATGGTATATTTGGCTGTAAAAATCACAAAATTGTTTTTTTTTTTTTTTTTTTTTTTCCAAATTTCATGCTTAATTAAATGTACCATAGGATCATCAGAAAGCAGGTTCTCCCTCCCTCTGTCCTGGTCTTTGTCTTACTTCTGTACACCCACACAATCAGAGGTAATTTTCCACAGCAACCTTTGTTTTTTTTTTTTTCTTTTTTTTGACATGAAATAGCAGAGTAAACACAGGTGTAACTACATAAGGTTCTGTTAGAGCTACTGTATGGAATGAAACCATATTAATGTCATCAGTAACACCTGTGTTTTACCCTATTTTTCAGGTGGAAAAATTCTGTTAAAAAAATTCACTGCTCTGCATTGCTACATAACCTCTCTCCTCTGTCTTTCTATTGCATTATCCGTGGGCCTGGCTATCTGGCACACCACTGGGCACCTCATTATCTGTCCACACTGTGGACAAATGAGAGCATTCAGTTCATTTGGGTATAAGACACCAGCAATTAGTTTGGATTTCTAAAACAAATTGCTTCAGTTGCCAGCCAGAGGGATAGTTTCTCAAAGGGCAATAGACAAATTTAACCGAACTGTCAACAGTGACAGTTATTCCACAATTATGCTACAACACTGACAGAGATTAGGAAATTCTCCTTGCACTGGATCTTTAATACTTGATTGTGCCATGTTAAAGTGATGTCTGCATTTCAATATGGAATTCACTTGGGAAAAAATTGACTTTGACCTACTGAATGTGTGTCGGTTTTGAATTTCATCACAAAAATTGTATGTTAAACACTTGAACAAATCTTTCATAAGGCAATGTATTTCCTCGAACAGGTTTAAAGAAATAGAGGCAATGTGTCATTGTGTAAACTCTTCTTTTTCAGTTGCACAACAAATCCAAACAGTGCAGAGAAGCTGCAGTAGAAGCTGGTAAGGACAAATAATGAGATATGACATGTCATGTGCACCCTGAAAGAATTTAGCTGTGTTGTACATATATATATATGTATGTGTGTGTGTGTGTGTGTGTGTGTGTGTGTGTGTATACATATATATACATATAGATAGATAGATAGATGGATAGATAAATAGATAGATATACACATATATACTCAAAATGAAGTGCCACAGAAACACATGATGCACTTTTGAAGCTACTGAAGTTCACCAGAAATGCTTTTTTTTTTCTGGATGGTGGTCACACTTACTTCCCCTTTTATTCCAGAAATAGCATGCAAACATGAAGATTGGCTTATAGATTTTTTTGGTGTCCCTGACTGTGAACCCCCAGTATCAACAACTGAGCAATCACTGTTAACCAAAAAAAAAAAAAAAAAAACACTTTGATTTATCTGAAAATTAATTGTTTTGTTTTTCTTCAGAGAAACAATACATGTTAAACATTGAACATCTTGACAAGATTCGTCAAGAGTGGGAATCAACTCATGAGAGCACATGCGAGGTAAAGTGAAGCAATAAAAGCTGTATTTCTCTCCTTACTGGTCAAGCGAGGAATGCTGTTTTGTCAATGAAAATGTGTACGATGTGTAATGCTTCCTGCAGACAGGCAGAAAAATTTCCAGCACCAGGGTTTTCAAATCAACAAAAGTGAAGCAACTCACTGAGCACTGCTGCGCAGAGTTGCACAAGAACTACAGTATACTCCCACATTACACAAATATTTTAATTTCATTATTTATAAAAATGGTTACCAGCTAAGTGTAACACTGTAATACTCTGTAAGTATTTCTTAACCGTTGTGAAATAATGACATGCTGAGGGTTTGTTTTGTAGGTGTTTCAGCAGCAGGAGGAAGACCGCATCAATGTGCTGAGAAATGCTCTGTGGGTGCACTGCAACCATTTCTCGATGCAGTGTGTCAAAGATGATGAGGTGTGTCCAGCTGTTGTCACACATCATCAGCCACAGGACAGAATAGATTACCATGTGTATGCATGGCATGAAAAATCCTTTTGAATGCGTATGTTTGAATTTGGCTCTTTCAGTGTTATGAGGACGTCAGAAAAACATTGGAAAACTGCGACCTCATCACTGACAACAACTGCTTTGTGGAGATGAAAAGCACTGGCTCAAGTCCACCAGGTAGGCACATGTCATGCAACCTCCCTTATTTGGATATGAATTTACTCCAGGTTGAAAATTTCACTATTATCTGTGAACTCCTGCTTTGCAAGCTTTGGAATGAAATGTTGTGTTTGTTGAAGTGATGCATGTCTTCCTTATATTAAGGATTTTTCTTTTCTTTACTGAAATCCGATTTTCCTTCGACAGCTCCAATTGAATACCAGAACTACTATAAGAGGGACACTGCAGCAGACAGTAATGGCAGTGCTGGTTTTGTGGGAGGAGTCATTAAAAGGTCAGATCAGATTTTTATCATCAAAATTACAGAATAGAGAAGCATTGGTGCTAAACAGGAAACGTCATTATAATCATTGTGTGAAATGTTTCAATTTCAGAGCAAGTCTTGTATTTCTTAACAAATATTGTTCACAATTTCTAGGTTTTCAAATCTTCTGCAGGGAAACAGCGGCTCCAAAACAAGCATGAATGAGACAAGTGTGCAACCGACTGGTATGGCATCAAAATGATTTGAGCATCATGACAATGTTTAGCTCTTTTGCAAAGTATGATGGTGCACAAAGGCTGACTTCATTCCTGAGACACAAGATATGCTGTTACTACTATGTTGCGATATTGCTATTATTTTATTTGCACCAGCAGGTGGCACACAACTTCCGCTAATGATTTGCTCAGCTTTCCTTTGCTTGCATGTGATATATCATGTTCTTGGCTCAGCACAACAGTGTTGTTTGCAAAGCTGCAAAGTGCTCGACACAAAAGCCGCATGTCTGAATATGTCTGCCCTCCTGTGAACTTTCCCAGTCGCAGCAACAGATGGAGTTTACGCCTCCGTTCCTGAATTTCAGCAGAGCCAGCCGAACCGTGAGGAGTACATAGCGATGTATGACTATGTGGCCCAGGTCAGGCTGCTGGCTCTGATGTCAGACTTTTCATTCAAGATATTTATTTTATTATTTTTTTTTCTTAATTTGTGAGGCAAGACAAACACATAACAATATAGATGTTACATGATATCACATGCATGCATACAATACTGCAGTCTCACAAGCATTACACTGAACAGAGACTAGGACGTAAGTGTGAATGATGAGCTGGTGTGGTAAACGACTGTGTAGGACAGAAAGAAAAGAAAAACAAAAGTAAAACAACTTGACTTTTTTTCTTTCACTTTATAGTTTCCTCTGTAGATTCCCATATCTCTGTTATATAATTCATAGTTGGATGAAGAAAGAAAGAAAGAAGTGGGAAAGGGCATGCAACATTATTGGGAGATGGGACTTTTTTTTTTTTTCATTTTTCATTCAAGATCTTTAAATATCCTACAGTGAAATGACTCTCTCTCATACCAACAATAATCTCCTCTGTCTGTCTTTAGGGGGAGGATGAGCACTCTTTATGTACTGGGGATGTTGTGGTTGTCATAGATCAAGGCTTGGACGGCTGGTGGACAGTGGAGAGGAATGGACAATCGGGTTTGGTTCCAGGCTCTTACCTTGGCAAACAATGAGTTTATTAGACTTTCGTATGTGGGATTATAGGCTACTGCAGCTGTTTTTTTGTGTAATATATAAACACCATGTCCTTTCAAGTTGCTGTATATTGATGTCAGATGGTCATGATTCTTCAGCATTCATTGCCATCTAATATTGAGTAGTGAATTATTTATTAATATGACTGAAAATGGAACTTTTTTTGGGGGGGGGGGGGGGTCGGGGGTCTGTCAAGTTTAGACACCACCGCTAGTGTGAGATCACCACACCAAGGGCAGACAAGGAACTGACTGTTCTGCCACACATGGTCAAGGTTATTCATGCACACTGGTATTGAATGTCACATTGTAAGTCTAACATCCCAGTTGTCCAGCTATTTTTTTCTTTATTTCTGTTGTTGCACTATATATTTTGCCCATACTGAACTGAAAATATAAACCATTTACCAAAGTAATTTTGTTTGTTATCAAATTTGTATATTCTCACATCTAAAGGGCATACTTCAGTCAGAGATGGTTCATAAATTAGTGACCATTTCTAACTACTCAGTATGAAAGGCATATATACCATCAGGTTTTAATTTATTGCTTTGTCAGCTTTGATTTCATTTCATTCAGCACCGACTTGATTAATGACTGGCCTGCTAACAAAGCCAACCACAAACCTTATTTAGCATGTGATAAAACTGCATTTCCATTCTTTAACTTTTTCTACATGGCCAGTTTTGTGCGGTGGATACTACTGTCAATAATTTTAAGTGGACTCTAAGATCAAATCAGGACTATCTCAGCACAAACACATGTAACACATGCAGTTAAAATGCATCCAGCCATCATTCTTGAGAATGTGACTGAGCAGTCTGATCTCTTTGGTTCACAAGTGTCGGGTTACTCCACAGCAGGAAATGAATCACCAACTCAGTGTCCATCAGATAGTCACCTGTGTTGAGCCCTTTCACAACTGTGAGCGTGAAGTTTCCCAGTTGTTCTTCAGCTGTTACTAGATATGATTCCTGTTATGCAGACAAATTACAAAGATAGAACTAGATCTAATTAATGCAGCAAGAGTTTAAATATTTACTGTTCAAGCCTATAAAAACCTGGAACCTACTTTTTAGAGGCGACCTTAACACAAAGCTTATCCTTATCGCATAATCACCATCAGCACCAAACCATCTGACTTCTTGTGTGAATCCTTTAAACCCCCGCATCATGGGAAAGTGCTGAACTCTGACCCTTCTCTATACAAAGCCGACTTCTTGTTCATCCAGTGACAAAACCCACTGGGTATATGCTTTGTCTAGAGGGAGATTAAAAAAAAAAAAAAAAACTGGTGACCAGTGCAGCATAATTTATCATTTGTTAAGACAAGAAATAACCAACAAGAGAAACCAAACTGAGAAAGAAAACACACAATGAAGAGAATACACAGATTTCGATTCTACGTTCCCCAACATTTTATTTACATTCTTGAGTCTTTCACTGCTACATATCATTAAATTTCTAGAACTATCATCAGTAGGGCTGCTCAGACAAAAAAACAAATAAAACGGCTATAGGGCAAATAGATTTCTTAGGTAAAGGGTGCAATACAACTAGAAAAACCCAACGTTCTGAAGGGGAGTACAAGCTAAGCAAAGTAAAAGTCAAAGTTAAAAGCAGAATCCTGCAGTGTCATTAACTTGGACTAAAGAGTCCACTGCACTATCTCTTAGTAGAATAGGATACTGCTGGTGAAGGTGGGGAGGTTTGAAACAGAGCCAGTGGTAGTAGTAGTAGTAGCAGTAGTAGTAGTAATAATAATGGTAGTAGTAGTAATAGTAGTAGTACTAGTTGCAGTATTAGTAGACATAGTAGTGATGGTGGTTGTACAAGGTAAAACTGTACAAAGAGAAAGTCTTTCATTCAAGTAATATACATGACAGATTTAAATATTTATAAAATATTCCAAAGCCATACACATAGTGCAAACATGTGAGGAAATGTACCCTGTCCACATATTACTCCATACAGTGCAGGAGGTCTAGCAAACCCATACTTGTCAGCCTCAAACCAAGGGTAAAACGTAGGTAGTCAGAGCAACAGAATACATTTGATATCTCATTCTCACTGACCATTCAAGAATTTGGCCAACAGCTTTTTTGGGGAAGAAAAAAAAAAAAAGGGTAAAATGAATAACTGGTTATTGTAGAAATACATTCTATTCACGTTCTCAACCAGGATTCATGTAAATCTCTCTTAACTTGTGAGCGTATCATAGCGTTTAAGTGTGTCATAGTGTGTATGTGTATCTGTGTGTGTGCGTGTGTCTTGAAGTGAGCAAGGTCTTCTTTATGCATAGGTGCCCCCTGTGATAAGAAGCTCATAGGCCGGGTCTCTGCTCCTTCGGCAAAGCACAACACAGGCACACAGCATCCCCAGCATCTGAGAGGAGACGGGAACATTCGTGTTTGGTGTTAATGCCATTTTATCAGTTACAATCATCCACTTTAACTTCGTAGCTGTAACTGTGCATCTTATCCCACTCACTTTGGACAAATGACTTTATGTTGATTCAGCCCAGGGTGAAATATGATTACAGTTTTAGGCCAAATCATTAAATCAAATCCCAGAGTTATGTATTTGTTGTGCTTTGTACAGTGTGCAGTTTACTGTCACTCAGTTAAAACACATGGCCAGATTCTATACAGTACACAATACAGAGGGCATTCTTGCAGACATGTGTCTAACTATTTTACCATAATACTTCAAAGAGAAGAACATTTTTGTATTAAAATGACAGGATTGAAATGGGTCAACAAAGGCAAATAAGTTACTGTTTTCATAGATAACATCTGACATGCTTTTCCACAGGTGGTCAGATATATGAAAGCTGAAATAACCTGAATGCTTAAACAGGTGACATGAGAAAAAAAGCAATATCTGTCACCTGGTGCTCACTCCCATGTTACCCACTATTTGCTGTCCATATATAGCAAGAATGAAAAAAAATGGAAAAGAATATCCAATATGAAGAAAGAGCACATTCAAAAAGTAATTTCTTAAGCTCGTGAAAGAAAAAACCCTGAAATGACTAACTGGAACATTTGGAGGAAAAAAACAGACTAGGCTATGTGTAATCTCTTATGTAAGACTCTCTAACAATATTGTGCTGTACTTTCCCTGCCACCAAAGTGACGCAGGCAGTGACTGTCATGTCCATTTCTCTTTAGCCTGATAAAGACATTACTCAAAGCACATAGTGTATAGCACCGGTTACCCCAGAGGACAGACAGTGATTTACCAGATAAAACCCCCTGAGTCCTACGTTACTCAGTTTTTGTTAAAAATCTGTGACATTTTATATTTTATGAGACAAGGCATGTTGATGAAAGTTGAATACCTGGATGGCAGCAAATGTCAGGGCAGTCCAGATGACATACATCATAATTTCCTTCAACTTCTTCACAACCAGTGCTTCACATCCCTACACACACAAACAAACACACACACATAAAATGTCTGTATTCAAAAGTATAAAGCTGTGGGAGGTCCCGCCATGTCAAATATTAGCTCTGTTAGGAACATTAACTTAATAAAACTGCTTTAAAAAGGCTTTACCTCTGGGTAGAGATCTTCAGGATGAGTGAGGGACCCCGTGCAGCTTCCGATGTTAGCTTTGCAACAGCTGATGGGTGCACTGTTGTTTTTTGATTCCTCAAACCAACGTGTATACTGCCAATCTGAGTAATTGTGAATTCCACAACACTGAAGCTGTAAAAGGTATGAAAAAAAGTATGAAAATATATCACAACTGGCAGTGACTTGCCCCACAGGTATGATTCTATCACCCACAACAAGAAGAAGGAAATATCACTTTTACCGTTGACTTGATTTAGCATTTCCTGCAATACCACGATTTTCTTACCTGTCTCTGCACGTAGTCGATGGCACGACTCTGTGCATTGCTGTTGGTGCCGTTGTACTCATCATACACTTTCTTGATGGAGTCATTAACTTCATCTTCAACCTGAAAACAACCAGAAACAGTGCTTTACACAAACCCAAAGCACAAGAATGAGACTTTATGTTTGATAACATGTCTCCTTGAATGGTGCAAGCATGATTTTTTTTTTTTCTTTAAAGCACTCTGCCAACCACAGATAACTTTAATCTTTATCTGTGGTTGGCAGAGTGTACAGAGTGTTCCTGCTCTCTGGTGGCAGGGGAAGTGTTAAGGGACACGCTGCTTCTGCTTTTATCTGGAGTTAAGTGAATACTGACTCACCTTTGCTCTGTAAATGTAACCAAGAACCACCACGGCCACTTCTGTCATGAAGACCAGCAGAAGAATGATGACAAACTGTGGATTGTATTACAGGATTTAGGATACGTACACTAAACAAACACCTGAATCAAAGGGTTTCCCCTGAGAGCCAGCATACATGCAAGTGAACAGTATAGCATGGCTCTGAAGTTGTTTTCTATTTTTACTTGTGTAACTTAGACTATATAGGGTATTCCTTATAAACCTACAAACTGCTGCTATGAGGAGAAGAGGAAGATTTTTCCTCCACTGCACTGTTTTGGGATTTTTAGGCTTTTTGTACTGGCGATGCTATGGACAGACAGTAAATTAGTGATGGTATTTTTAACCCTCTTATTACCTTTACATTTCCTAATGTTTGGGTCATTTGACCCCAAAGTAAATGACCTCCAGAAAATTATGATCATAAAAAAAAAAGTTTCCCAAATTTATGAGACAGGTTCTTTATGCGTCTTTATGCATCAGTTTTTCTGAAAATCCTGTCAGTGGTTCTTGCACTACTATATGTGTTGTTATGTTCTGTTAGGGCCCTAAAGTAGAGGGAAATGTTTTGAAGATTATGAATGGCATGTTATCATCCACAATATACTACATATCTCCATCAAAAAACCTAATGCAAGAAACACTAAAGCATGCAAAATGTGTCCAGCACATTGAAAACATATCATCATGTTAATTTCGTGTTCACCCACTTGTCCCCATTAAATCAGAAAAAGTCATTGCACATGAAGCAAATAAAATGATGCTGATCATTCATTTAGAGACTTCAAACACTGAATGGGGTCAAACAATAGGATGGTTAAAACTAGCATTTGTGCTACTACTAATGAATCCGCACCCTGTGATCCTAATTCTCAGTTTAAACTTCTTTAAGTAATACCTAACCACACAGTAGCATCAGTCAGAAAAGATTAGCCGTACCAGTAAGTACGTGCAGTATGTGCAGCTTTCATTTGCCTAATCATGACCTGTCAGCTGAAAATGTTTACTGACCGATGCAAGGCCACAGTAGCTCTCTCTTATTGTAGCACAGCATCCAATGAGCCCAATGATGAACAAGAGGGCTCCGACTGCAATGATCACCACAGCGGGAATAAGGGTGTACATGTCCTCGAAGAAGTGGTCATAGTCGTCGTATGTGATGAAGACATAGGCTCCAACATAGCACAAGATGCCAGCTGCTGCCTGCGGGACGACAAAGAAGCGAAGATTTTATTTAGGCCTGTGCACAGCAAAACAGGGCAAAAAATGACAACATCCAGCTGCAATTCTGTTGCGGAAAGTATGCAGCCTTTCTGGCCAGACCTGCAGCTATGCCACCGACACCACCGGATCCTGTTTTGAGAGATCAAAGGTGATAGCGTTGCAAGAAGCTGTTGTAAAAAGATTAGCCTTATCTAATGGCATTTTTAAGACCAATGGCTTATTCACGTTGTGAAAGACGCTAAATGTAGCATGCAGTGTGTGTTAATAAATTATAAAGCATATTAAATCATCTCTCTGTATTTTACTGTCGTTGAAACAGATCATTCCCCGACTAAAACAAAGGTCAGCTGTCCCGGCTGCGCTAGCGTTAGCTTAGCGGGGATACGGCTAACCTCGCTAGTTAGTTGGTGCTGCTGTGACGCACGTACAACTCCGACAGACTCGGTTAAACTTACCCAAAATATGAGGTTCAGGAAGACCAACACCGTCTTCGACGACGTGATGCCGCACTGCCCCATGTTTAAGACGGGGTTTCGGTGGAATAGCTGGCAGGATATTAAACTGTTTTTTATTCAATCATGCCCTGCCTTAATCCTCAACACGTAGGTTACTCCATACCCCCTCCAGCTCAACTGCCTGTGCCGATGATGGATTTGTTTACAGGCGGTGCAGCGCCACCCCACGAGAACCGGCTGGAACAAAGCATGACACATTTCACTGATATTGTGTATTGAGGTTTATGAGGCATTGTTTTAATTTATAATTACTACTATCTCTGTGAGGTATTACATAACATATTACATTAAAAATTAAGTAGGATCTGAAAAAAAAAAAAAAAAAAAAAACATTTCAGATGGAGTGCTTTGCTGACATCTGGTGGCCTGTAGCAGAATTGCAGCATTTGCCTTGATATACATAAGTTAAACTGGTGTTCCTTATGCATAAGTCATAGTTTTAAAGTATCAGTAGCAGTTACCTACCTATCTCAGATCAGTGGTCAGGTTACATGACCACCGAAATGTAAGAGGAAAACTGGCCTCAGAATACAAATCCTAATGTAAGGTAATTTATGCATGAAGCATCCCAAGAACAGGAGAGGTAAACTGCTCATGCTGGATCACAAACAAGCCTATAAGGCTACACTGGCATCTAGGTTTTATTTATGAAGAAAAAAAGGTTGTGCATCAACAATGTATAAATGAGACCAGAGCCTGGGGATCAAGCTGTGCTTCATATTTGAATAATTTTGTCACTGCACCTGGGTATTTCAAGCCCCTTAGTCAAATGAAATGAAACTTGACCCTGTTATGGACCGGAAAAGTAGCTCAAAGGATGTTTTATTTATGTCAGGAAGAATGTAACATAAGCCATGTCTGAAGTTCAGGATCACTTTCAGAGTAAAGCAATCGGAAACATTAGAAGACTGGAGACTTAAAGGCATTGCTTACATAGTTTACATGATTCAAATGATAAGCTATTTCAGAATACAGTGAATGGAGGTATCTTGTCAACACATGCCACAGGAATGTCTTTCATTTTGTGTCAAACTTTGAGAACACAATTTTCTAAAAATACATTTCAATACTGTTTTAATAAAACGCTTCCTTCACTCTGTTTAAAGTAGCACATTTACTATTTAACTAACAACCTTTATATTAGCTCATGGACACACACATAGCCTATATCTAGATAGATAGATAGATAGATAGATAGATAGATAGATAGATAGATAGATAGATAGATAGATAGATAGATAACAACCATGTATAGTGTAATACTATTCCTTAGCAACAGAAAAGCTGAAATCAGCATGTGTGCCAAATATTTTGTCCCAGTGGCTAAAATGGGGTGCGAAGTTGGTGTTGGGTTTCTGATGGTGCACATCATGCTTGCTCGGCCCACCGTAAATGCCAAAGGGTATCAAACGAGATGTGGACCAGGGAAAATCATAGCCACAGTGATCCTCTATGGAAACATAGACGTGCACTACCATGAAGATCCATGTGGTGAGAAGATGGCATCTGAGGATCACAGGATTCAGAGTGGTCCAGAAGCCTACTGTCACCAGCTCCCAGCCCCCAAGACACTGAGTGGCTAGAGCAAAGGGAGATGAGTAGTTATGATGGATGGCATGGAAAGTGACATACAGCCAGCGGATCTTGTGGTGAAGGAGGTGCCAGATGAAGTACTGGAAGTCAAAGAGCAGGAGGTTCCCTATGACTCCAGCAACCAGTTCCAGCACGGACGGAGCCTGGACTGGTAGATCCACAGGTGGTCTCCATGCCCACTGGGCCACTGATGCAGGAAGCACAAGGAACGCATGGTTGTGTAGGGTGACTCCTGTACAGTGCAGCAGCGTGGAGGCTGTAGGTCGTCGGGTGGGCTGGATTTTGAATCGCTGGACCCACGGCCACCTGTCTCCCATGATGTCACAAATGATGAAGGGAAGACAAATGACAAAGTAGGAAGACACCGTCAGAACAATGGGAAACAGTGGAGATCTCAAAGAGTCTCTGTAATTGACCCTTAAGCTGTCCCACAGAGGCTGGAGTAAAGAGTCATTCCCTAAACACCATCCCCAAACACCCAAACTGGTATCTGCAAAATCCATCCTTTATAAAACCACAAGGTGAATGAGTGGAGTCAGTCTTTATGTAAATGTTCCATCCACAAACTGTGCCTGGGAAATACTTCATCCCATGAATGTTTTCTGGTGAGGTGTAGTATCAACTGACCAGTGGCTACAAATTATTCATACACCCAGAGTAACCGGTAACATAAAGCTGGACCTCTGTGGAGGCTATGGTGTGCAGTATAGCCAAGTAATGTATATTTTCATCATTTACCAACACACACGATTTGATGTTGCAATAGGCACCTTTGTGCACTCTCCCAAACTTTGTCTTAACCTTCTGAAAATTGTCCTTTAGCTTTCATTTCCCTTTTTATTAAATCCCTTAAACCATCCTAACCTATGGTTTAAGGTTTCCAGCGCTTACTTATGTAGAAATACTGTGGGAAGAAACAGGGTAAACAACTGCAGAGGGAAGACCACCAAGCTTTGCACGTTCATTTTACATTCCCAAACACTAGGTGGCGACAAACAAATATCCTACTCGGTGTAAAACAAATGAGGAACCTTCTACCGTTATCTTTGAACTCAACACGTGACAGTGTTGTTTGGGAGCAGGGGGGTGGTAACTACCGTAAAGTGTTGTATATTTTTTGGGCGTCTGGTCAGCACCCTGTTAGTTTTGGTTAAGTAGGAAGAATAAACTTTGACACGTGACATTCTTGTGTGGGCGCAGCTGAGGTACTGTCACCTTCTTATGCAGTCTTATCTAAGCTAAATGTAGTGATTAACATTAGCAAAAAACCTCTCTCTGACTGTGTCAAGTGTAGTCAGCTACTAGCACTGAAATGTAACGTTTATAATGAACATTACTCTGTGTATTGGAGGCTAGTTTGATGGTATTCACTCCTTTATTTTCCCCAGGTATAAGGTGTTAAAAAACCATGGAGAGCAGTGGGCTGGTAACTGGGGGCATCCAGACCCAACAGCTGTGCCGCTTCTTCTCACAAGGAAGACACTGCAATTTTGGGAGAAGGTGCCGGTTTCTTCATGCCAGGGATGAGGCCATGTCTAATCAGAATAGGACAAGTAGGAGACCAGAGCTGGAGAGTGAGGAAGAGCCGTACCCCAGCCAGGACCAGGTCACAGGAAGTCTTGGAGATGTGGGGCCCAGGTCGACCACCAACCCCATGGTCGCGCCAGGGGCTGGTCGCCGCCCCTGTCGCTACTTCATCTCAGGCTTCTGCTCCATGGAGGATAGATGCCGTTTCTGGCACCCACCACAGTTCCCACTGGTGGATGACCGGGCTGTGCCTGGAGGTGGAAGAAGACTCCCGCAGAGGGTGCCCGCTCCACGCCCCAACCTCCTCCAGGAGGTCAAGCTCAGTGACCTGACTGAGGATGTCGCCAAGCAGCTGCGAGACACTGAGATCAGACAGATGATGAAGCGCTTCCCCAAAGATCAGCTTATTGTTCAGGAAGGAAGTGAGGGCCAGGTTACTTTTTACAGGGCCACAGTGGCAGCCACCGATCCTGACTGGGTAAATATTGCCTGATCTGATCTTAACAGGTATAACCACTGACAGAATCACATTTTTTTTTATCAGTGAAGATGCAGTATTTGTAGTGTTTAAAAAAAAAAAAAAAAAAGCCAGTCAGAGATGTAAGAACCATGTCAGAGTCATTAATCCACTCTACTGCGTCATAGTTTTACTGAGGCCGTAGTCCACAAGGTGTTGTTTTTTTCCTGTAAATTATTGACCTGCTGTTAATCCTCTCTTGCCATGGTTTTAAGGACATGATTGTAGGTGCCAGTCATGCCCTAAAACTTACTGACTCATTGCTTTCTAACTCACAGCCTTTTGACCTGAAAGAAATTGATATATTGGTGAGCTTCCCAGAAAAATATCCCCAGGAGGTAAAAATTATTACTCCCATTTACACTAAGAAATTTAAAATGTACTGTAAATAAAACAGTTGTTATTGTTTCTCATTTAATTTAATATTCATTCATCATTATCATTATTTTCTCAGATTTTCACATTGGATATACCGGCAGACCAGGATTTGCCGTCAATGATGGGAAGGTAAAACAAAATTTCATATATTTGATCCTATTTCAAGTGACGTATAACAGAATGTGGTATTTGCATCATTTGAACATAATTTATCTGCTCATGTAGACATGTTAAACAAGCATCCCTGGAGTGGCTTCAGGCCAAGCATGCAACTAATCAGCTGATGGGAAAGGTAGAACTGCTCTTTCGTCCTTTTCTTCGTTGGTTAGATCGTAGCATGGAGAGACTGTTCACCGAAGGAGCCAGGCAGGTGAGACCAATTCATTTGAGCGTAACCACTGATCTCCAAATGCTTTTGTTGAAATGCTATACACTGTTCACTAAACACTGATTATAATATTTTCTCATGTTTGACTCATCCACAGTTAAAAAAAGACATTGATGCAGAAAGAGCCGGATTGCAATTTATACCATACCAGAAGCTCCAGGCAACAGTGTGTGAAGAGGCCAGCAGCAACGGTTCATCTGATCCTGCATCCCATACCACCGCTGATGAAGAAGCCATGGAGGAGGGAAATGGGGAAAGGATAGAAAAGGAGAGGACAGTGCAGCAGGGGGGTCTTGCTTATGATGAGCAGCAGCATCAACAAGAGGAGGAGGAGGAGGAGGAGGCAGAGGCAGCCAGTCATGCAGTGGAGAACATAAAGATCAGTAATCCCCGCAGAGGCACAGAGGTGAAGCTGCTGGGATTGACGCTTGGGGACAACGTAGCCACCGTGGTGGCCCGACAGATCACGGTTTGTCTTCAGTGTAACAGGTGATAAGAGATGGCCTAAACTCAGGATAACTGATTTCATGTCACAAATTCTAATTTTATCGGGATGGCGTGATAAATTTGATCGTGTGCTGTATGTCTGCAGGTGTAAGGTAACAGCAGACCTGACACTGAGTGCGAGGACACCCTGCACAGCTCAATGTGAAAAATGTAACGCCAGCATCAGTGTTGCATTCAGACCCAGCATGCTGCACCACTACAGTGATGTCCTTGGCTACCTGGACCTTCATAATGCTGCCCCTGCTGACCTTGTGCTTCAGGACTGTGAACTCACCGTAGGCTGCCTCAGCTGCTCCCAAGAGGGCCCTGTGCAGGTGACGAAAAATGTCCCGCTTTCTCATTGCTTGCATTTTGTTTTGGAAAGAATGTGATGTGAAATGTGACCAGATGTAATTAGAATACAAATTTTGATGAGCGCTGAAAAAAAAAAAAAAAAAGTTTATTTTTTTCTGCAGAACCTTCCCTATGGCCAAACGAAGGAATTTAATTGCGAGCACTGCCACACCAAACTCAGCATTCTGGCTGACAGCACAAGATTCCAGTATATTCAACCTCGCTCCAGTAAAACAGGTCAGTGCTCTCTTGCCTTTCCTAACATAGGGATCAACAGGTACTTGACCCACATCCCTAGATGATGAAATCTATCACACTGGTCAAAGGTCTATGACTGAAAATTGCATAATTAAATAACAATGAACAATTTAAAACAGTATGTTCGTTAACATAACACTATGTACCAAAAAAAAAAAAATCATAATCAGATCAGTAATTAGACGATGTCTTGGCCAAAGCCTTCACTCAGTTTTTAGCAGAAAGGCTTTTACATAAGAGAATGCATACACACAGGCAATACTTTCACTGGTACATATATGCTTGCGCAACAAGATGTACTCATAGGTCAACAAAATATAATGAATGACTGTTTTAACCCTCAATTGTCAATGTCATTTTTTTAATGCAGGCCCCAGAGATTTGGCTCTGAATCGTCAAAGGAATATAAGAGATCCTGCTGTGCAAAAAGGGAAACCACTGCCAGAAAAGGGAGCATGCAAACATTACAAACAGAGCCATCGCTGGCTAAGGTACTTCCTTCACTGGACCCTAACTAATTTCGCAGTGCATCATGCATAACATGTGAGTTCTGAGCAGTGAAATCCCTGCGCCAATGCCCTCAGGTTTCCCTGCTGTGGCCGAGCTTACCCCTGTGACGTGTGCCACGATGAGGACCAGGACCATCCCATGGAACTAGCCACCAGGATGATCTGTGGCCATTGTGCCAAAGAGCAGGTGAAACAAGGCTACTATGGCACAAAACATCTAGTGTATATCATAAATAAGTAACTGACTGTCTTATTCACAGGAGAGATAAAACCTAAAATCCTAATTTGCCACCATTAAAACCACCCTTTATAAAGAGTCTCAGTGACTCAGCATGTTAACAGCATGTGGGGGATTTCATAACAAAATTCTGTACTTTCACATTCATTTTGGGGAAAATGCTACTTTGAATTGATTAATCAACATCTCATAGTCACAGAACTGCAGAAACAAAGACGGCGGTGAGAAAAGGTTTTGAGATGGCTTCTAATTTTTAAAACAACCCATAACAAGATATATATTTTCACATAAGCAGTCATTGTTTGAGAGTATGTGTAGACGGCAAATGCTGCAGATCAGATTTTGGAATGAAGCTCAAATTGTTCAGTTGTCCTTTCAATGTTCATATAAAATTGATAGGCTCTGGTTGTAGTAAAAAGATCCAGCTGGTATGGTGTTGATTGGCTCAATGTGCAGTGCTCAGAAGGATGTTGTATTTGGTTCTTACTGAAAGCATTTAAAAATGCACTTCATGTGAGGCATGAACTTTGAAATTTGTGGCAGCCCTACAACAATGGAAAGCCTTGCATCTGCTGTGGAGGCATGATGACGAGAGGAGCACACACCAGCCACTGGGAAGGAGGACTGGGATGCAGGAGCAAAGTGAAAATGAACAGGTAGCTGCCATCTATCACCCATAAATATTATGGTCCACAGAGTAGTAATATTATTTTATTTAAAAAGCGGTATTGTTTTTTCCCTCCAAGCCAAATGACATTTCATTTTTCCTTTGTCTTTCAGAAACGATCGACAAAAATATACCAATACCAACAAGACCATTTCGCGGAAGGCAGCCACTGAAAAGAAATAGTCTGTGAGGAGGAGCCTTATTGCAGTAATTTATGATATAACATGAAATAATACATCATATATGATACATGATCCACAGTGGCCTTCTCTTTTCTTTCACTGAAATAATGCGTATTTTCTCAATAAATCATGTTGTTATGATTACTTGCCTCAGTGTGAGAATTTGATCTACCAATCAGGTTTTACCATATTTAAAATATATACCATATACCATATTTCTGATATTTTTTGTAAATTAGATCCCAGTTCTCTCATGAGTTTCTAGTCCCCTTTAGACACATGTTAAGGCTTAATTTTTCTTTAAGCCGATGACCAAAATAAGTAGCATGAGCTGGGAATTTGATGGTATGTCTGCAGAAAACTCACCAGTAACGCAGTTCAGCATTCTGTGTAGTAAGCATAGCTTTCCTATTTAATTTATTGGAAAGCCACAGTAAAAACATTATGCTGTAATCCCTGATTTAAATGAGCTGACACTTTTAGCAGGCCTCAGGTATTCAGAAAGCTTGTTTGTCAGGTGGGGAGCATAGAAACTAAATGCAGCTTCACTTTGCATGGAAAACAGTAGTTTAGCAAAGCCATCAAAAAAGTGTTAATTATATTTTGGAGGCCTGTAGATGGTCACTAATATTGCTTGACAGGCATAAAATCAATGTTATTCCTGATAATAACAAATAATAATTAAAATCAGTAGTGACCTGCCAACTAGAGACCTGATATTTAAAGCAACGTGTACTTAAGTCATTGTCTGACCCAGTCTGAGGCCGATTACATAATACAATATCCAGAGTTATTTACCTTCGAACATTTGTGAGCAGCAGGTGTGCACACTCTCTTTCTAAGGGATGCAGATTTATAATGAACATGGTTCAAGAATAGCTCAAAAATAAGTCTCCCAAATGTGGTCATTTAAAAGCCAATGACTCCATTAATTTGATATACATAGTTTAATTATTTCAAGTTTAGTTTACTAAACTTGAAATAAGGTGTTCAGTTTTACAATGGATTTCAATTTTCTACCGAAGAAAATGAGAAGTATTTTTATTGCCATGAATGAATAAATGACCTTCTTTGACCTCTTTGGATGCCAATAGGAATCCTTTTTGTATGGTCGCCTTGAGAACTCAATGCAGCTTGCAAATAAACAAAACACAGGCAAATTAAGAAAACATTACATCGATTTGACAACATATGCAGCATGAATAAAACGCTGAATGAAAATGCTGCATATTCAGGCAACACAACACATTACAGACAGCTATAGTGCTGTCTGATTTGGCAGCATGTTTTCTGAATGCTGTGCATGTGTTGTCAAATTGATGGAGATGTTTTCTTAATTTGCTTGTGTGTTGTCCGTTTGTGTGCATTCTCTGAAATTACAGTGAACTGAGCTCTCAGGGCCACTGTGTTTTTGTGTTTAAAGCCCATTCTCAAAGGTTTTTTTTTTTTTTTTTTTTTTTGTAATCTTCTTGTGAAGGAAGTTTTATGCTGACTGAGCCGCTGGAAAAAAGGATATCTCGGGGCAAAGTCCTTTGCTCTGGACTTTATAAAGGAGGGAGTGTGTCTTGATCCTGGAGCTTGCAGCAATACGCTCTAGTGGTACTGTACCAAGATGATGAACATCAGTGACCTGCCTCTGCAGCTCCTGCCCTCCAGGTCCTCAGATCGACTGCTGCAGCCTCTCTGGGACTATTTGCTTTTTCATCACCTACCCCTCATCTCGTCTCCCTTCTTCCCTGTCCTGCTCGCCTTCTCCAGTTATTTCTTCTTCAGTTTACCCTTCACTGTGTTAGACCTCTTGGGAGAAAGGCTGCCTTCGTTCCATAAATACAAGATCCAGCAGGGCAGGCGTCCGACATTGGGAATGATGGCCAAGAGCTTCATGAAGGCTGTGTACAACCACTTGTTTTTTGTTCTGCCAGCTGTAATGATTGGTATGTTCATTCTGCCCGCACCAGTGCTGCCACATGATGCTCCAACTGTGTATGAGGTGTTCGTTGATGGACTGGCTGCACTTCTCCTCTTTGACACTCAGTACTACATTTGGCATTTCATACACCACAAGAATGCGCAGCTCTACAGGTGGATTCATGCCATTCACCACGAATACATCGCACCTTTCTCTTGGTCCACAGAGCAGCTCAGCATCCCAGAGCTGATGACTGTAGGATTCTGGAGCAACCTGGACCCGATTCTCTTAAGATGTCACCCATTTACCACTTGGTGTGTCACAGTGTTCAGCATCTGGATGTCTGTAGAGGACCACATAGGCTATGACCTGCCGTGGACCCTCAACCGCCTAGTGCCATTTGGTCTGCTGGGAGGAGCACCAGCTCACGACATACACCACCAGAAGCCTAGCAGTAATTTTGCTCCTTTCTTCAGCCACTGGGACCGGATCTTTGGTACCAATGTCCCTCTGCAGAGAAAACTGTAAAGAAATATTAAATGCGAGCAAAGAGCGAGTAAATTAAATGTTGTAAATATGTTAAGTGGTGAACTGTTTCTTTGTGTAATGTTGAACATAAATATATTTTTCTGGCTTTTCATTCAATAAAATGACTGTACTTGTTAAGACTTAGTTTTGTTTTTCCATGCACTTTAACACTTATACCTTAAACAGCAGTTAACATTTGCACTAAGTAATACTGCATACTTGCAAGTAATACTGAAATGTGAATAATCAGTTTGTCATGGTAGAAAAGACACATCAGTAATATTTACAGTTTTCCAATGAATTAAAGTCACCAAATTACTTAACCAATAGTTTACAGAAGTAATTAGTAACCTCATTTCATACAAGGGTCATTCTATAATTTTGGGACATTTTGAGTTTCAGAATTTAAAAAAAAAAAAAAAAAAAAAAAAAAGGTTAATGTTTTCCAATATAAATATTTTTCCCTGACAAAGAAGTGTTTAAATGTTATGTTTTTAGTAATTGGCAAGCTCCAGAATTATTGATTTCAGATATTAATTAAATAAAAGGAGTTATTAACTGATTATTTCGTCAACTATGTTGCGGACAAAAACTGTCAAATTGTAACTTTGGATAAATGCCAGATATTAAAACAACCACTCTTCCTGGTAGAATATGTGTCCTTTTACCAATATTTTAAATTTTAATTGCCAATTAAAAAAGAAATCAAACTTTTTTTTTGCTTTTAAACCCCCAATTTCACAGACTGCAATCAATGGTCTACATATTTTCTTCAAAAACTTTTGAAATGCAAGGTAATTTTGTTGAAATAAGTATACAGCATGACATATTTCTCAGCCACAAAGTTGATACTTATTTACTTTGTTTTTAGGAAACAATTAGTTAGTTATCTTTCTCGGGTAACATAGTTGACATTATTTCTGTTTTCAGGCATTAAATCAACATTGCTGCCTCCAACCAAATACCACATGGCATTTTTGAGAAGGATTTTCTTAAACTATTACAGAAATAATTAAGTAAAATATTATTAAACATAATTTAATAATGATATTCGAGTAACACTGTTGACATTTGCTAAATTCTTCCTTCACGCAGACACTACTTTATAAGAAATATTTAAGAAAAGGCAGAAAGTACATACCATGCAGCCTGCTGAGTGTCTTCTTGAGGATGAAATGACATCGCAAGGTGAAGGTCATAGGATATGGGTAAACCAGACCTTACTGGGAGGTTTTTTTTTAAATTGGTAACTTAGTTGACAATAATTTCGGGGACACACATGAAAAATGTTATTTTGCATATAATATTTTATATATTGACACACATCTTTTATGTGTCATCATTATCTCTACTTAATGAATGGGAAATTATCGAAATAAAAAGTAAATAAGTGCTTTTCATTGTTTTTTTGGCTAATTAGAAGTTTGATGGGATTAAAAAAGGGCAGAGGGAAAATGTAGATTGTAGTGATATATAATTAATAAATGGCTGTTTCTACAATAAATAATCATTGTATTTGATCAACTGTTATTATGAAAATGATTTTTTTTAAGTTTTACTAAAAATTTATGCAAGATATATCCCAGGGACGTAAGATGTCCCAAAATTATATGACAGAGCAATTCAGTAAAGAACTCCCTGTTGTTTTTTCTCTCACAATCTGCTTATGTAACTGATACATTAACAAATTAATTCCTTCAAAGAGCATTACTCAACACATTTTCCTTGTTCCCTAATTCCAGCCAGGAGTAAGAAGCTTTTCAACCAATTAGTCAGCACTTGCTGTTTGCCACGTCTCAAGCTCATGTATCATGTAGATAGATACACATTACACAGGAACAGAAATACACAAAATATACCTATCAACACTAAAAGAGAAAAATATACACAAGTATAAACACAAAAATAAACACAAGTAACAAAATAAAATAAAGTAGCAACCCCCTTTGCATACAGAGTTTAATAATTAGTAAAATATAGTGAAATATAACTCTAGAATATCTATAAACTTTTACACTGTAAGGATACAGTATTGAAGAAAAGTGTAGATTTTCCATCTTATATTACAACACTGGCATTCTGTTTTTATTTCGTTCTATTTACGTGAGGCACAGTAATTTCTGAATTGTAAAGCACTTTGAGCTGCATTTTTGCATGAAAGGTGCTGTACAAATAAAGTTTATTATATTTGTAGAGAATCTAAGAAATGTTTCTATGTATATGTGTACATATGTAGACAGATTGGTAGATAATTGATATATAATGAATATAAATGATAAATGTAGAGGTTAAGTACAACAGGAGGGGACCTGAACTTAACTTTAGTCTACAGATACTACATAGTTTGAAAAGTTATTCAAAACTGGCCTTAAGGGTGGAATTCATAAACATGGCAAACATGAGCAACAACATGGCAAAAAGGAAGTCTTGAACAAGACTGATCCCATTATTATGGAGGAATTCCACCACCAAAATGATATATTCTGTGGTGTCTTTGGCTCCTGCTTCCATCGTGGGAATATAAATTCCATGCACAAAATAAGCTGGACATGCTGCAGCTAGAATATAATTTATGAAGAAACCCTTTTGTGCAGGACTTGTGTGTAAAGTGGTTTTAGCTTTGGGTGTAACAATGCAGATTAATTTCACTTGATAAAAAGAGCATCTATTCATGTACAATCGGGTCAAGCGTAGTATTACCTCACACAAGTGTTAGTGCAGCTATATACATGATACAACTGAATAAATCTTGGTATAGTCTACACAAAGTGGAAAATAAAACAAATGACCAAAAGATATTTAAATAAATTTATTTGTCACAGAAAATATAAAACAAAACAAATACTGTAACATTTCAGTGAAGGCTCTTGTTTAAATACTGCACAAACATGTTTGAAATTTGCCCTATATTCTCTGTTGGGTGCATCTTGGTGTAGCTGATGAACTGGCGCCGCAATTTCCGTAGCTCTGCCATGTTGAAGCTCCTGGTGAGTTCAATGTTCAACATCAAGTCAAGGACATTAGTATGCAAATGTTTTACTGAGTTCTGTCATGAAAATAAGTAATTTGTCTTCAATAAATGTCAATACTGCAGCCATGACAAAGACACAGAACTGGAAAAGAGATGCTAATATTAACCTTGAACATGTGACCAAAAATATCTGGTGGTCACAGCATTATTGATTCATCTTCCAGTTTGACAACAATAATATGAGACAATATTAAAAGAGTTGAATGCGACTGAGGTCATTTCAAATAACGCACATGGCTGCCAATCTCTAACACTGGTCTGGAGAACCTTGTTTACTCCAGAGTTTGTTTGCTTGAGCAATGTTCAAAGGAGAGTTTCAAAGTGTTTGATTCTAAGAACTGGCCCAAAGTAATCCTCAGCCAAGTCCACTCATCTATGTAATTTGGATTCTGTCCGGCACATCTCACAGTTCGCAGGACCTTTCAGGTTGCTGTGACTTCAACTGAATTTAATTTAAAACGAGCTTCTTTGATGAGCATAAATCCCCCTCCCCACCCCCTTCTGAGAAGTGTTTATTTGAGAATGACTTTTCCCCCACTGGTGTGGGTATCTGACATACCTTAAGCTGATGGACAAAAAAAATAAGGCGCCTCACGTATGACAGTGGAAAATACACACACATAAATATATATATAAAATAAAAACAGCTGTGAATGATCCAAGACACTTGGTTTGTACGTACAGGATTGTATAGTGAAAACATAACAGAAAAACAACACTATCACATAATTATATTCTGCTAATATATCAATCAATTTGAGAGTAAAGCTTTAAATAAATATTTGTACATTAAAGATTTTGGTAAAAAGGATATCTTTTCTGTAGTTCCCGGAACTGAAATGAGATCCCCAGGGACACTTGTCTTCTGTGCATTAAAAATGGCCTTTAAAAAAAAAAAAAAAAAAACAATGATCAAGAATTTCCATTACGTTTATGCATCAAGTACATTACATTTGCAAACATGAAAAAAAAACTAGTAAAAAGGTGAGCTGCAAAAAAGAACAAATGAAGACATACCATCAGCACATCTTGTGTGATCTTGTCCAGCTCATACAGGAAGTTTGCAGATGACAGTGGTTGCTGTAGTCAAAAATGAAAATACCACTTCTACCACTTGCTAATTGACAGGTTATTATGAAAGCAGAACAGCCAATTAAGGATTACAGTTAATTCTACTAAATGCTGCATCTTTAATCTACACATGGAAACATGCCATGGGTATTACTTACACTCTGTGTGGACTGGTTTGGTGGGGGTGCTTTTCTTTTGAAAACAGAATCAGAAATGGCTTCAAATGGAAGAGTGTCGTCTTTGAGTATGGTGAACAGAGGACTGTCCCATCGGTTTCTCGAGTCTGGAGATTCAAATCTCAGCACTAATCCATCTAAGCTGCAAAAAAAAGAACAATCAGATGCCACACAAACTATAAGACAGATGAATTACAGGTGTTGAGTTTTGAAATGGATGAAGCCTATTAAAACTCTACTCAAAGCACACTGACTGAATTACAGACTGAATAGTCCTAAGTCTAAGGGCTTTCGACTTACATCTCCTGGGTGTACTGCTCAGCAGTATCTCTGTTTGTGTTCCATGTGGAGCTCTCTTCAGCCGAGGTCAAACAGTACACCTTCATAAAAAGATGACAGATGCCTGCTGAGCTTCACTTATGTGATTTATATTTAGGGAAGTTTTTTTTTTTTATTTTATTTTATTTATTTATTTATTTTTAGATATAACAAGTCCAGTGCTAGTTCCTCCTGTGCACTTACCAGGCAGTGAGGTGTCTGTGTGTGTTTGATGAGACAGTAAAGTTCATATCTGTAGCCTGTAAGGTGAATCAACTTCAAAGGTAAAAGTGCAAACAAATTACAAAGTTTTAATACGGTCTGAGTATTGAGTAATTATACTATATCGGCATTAAGATTTACCTTTGATGTAATTTAATGAATCCAAAATGACTATGTTATCCTTGTTGACTCTCCTGAATAGCGGATAATGGAAACACATTTTAATATCACTGTGACAATGTAACATCAATGCATGCTATAACTCTGAATGTAATCAAAATATTAATAAAAACCCACCTCTCTACTTCAGCTCTCAGAGCTGCTCTCGTGTTCTTTTCTTTTTGTGAATCTGCAACACATTCAACATCAGGAGGTTATAGCAAATGCTTGTTGTCAAATCAACATTTTTTTTTTCTGGAAACCCAAAGCTTTAGTGGAATTTCTTCTTGTGACCCAGCTATTCACAAAATAAACGTGGCTCTGTTTTCGGCTACTTAAGCCTATTGTTTTATTCACCCAATGTATCAGCAGCATGCGGTTATGTGTGTGTCTGTGTGTGTGTGAGAGAGAGAGAGAGAGAGAGAGAGAGTGGGAGAGAGACAGAGAGCGACGGAGACAGAAAGATGGGGAGAAATTAAATGCCTAATAGCCTGATTTGTGCTTTTACCTGCTCATGTCAGTGCTCTGCATTTAAAATGTACTAGATTAAACTAGATTAATTTCAAGAAAACAAACTACTCAAATAAAGTAACTTACTTCCACCCCTAGCAATACACAGATTTAGCAACTTTGGAAAGATCATCACGCCGAACTCCATTCAAAACTGCGGCAATATAATGTTGTCTTGTTTATCAGTAAACAAAAACAACTCATAGCACAAGGCCGACAACTCCGCACGACTCTCTGCCATCCAGGCTTCCATTCGGCTCACATTCAATCGACTAAACTTCTCAAAGTTCATTAATACGTCGACTTTTGGTGTTATGTTAGCGATGTTTCTCCGTCAAAGTAACGTTAACGTGGAGGAGGGGTACAGCTCGCACACCGGCTTGAGAAAACTGTACAAGTCGAGGCTTTATGGAAAATGAGAGCTGCTTAGTCGACAACATGCGACCCGATTTACCAGAAAACCTCCGACCCATTTGTACGACATTTCTGAAAGGAGTTTGGCGCGACTATCTTTATGAAACAGAGGCTAAGGTGGTTTAACTTGCCTGCGTAAACAGTGTTCCTCTCCACAGCCATGGTCGCGTCTCCTACAACATGCACCTTTCGGTCTGTGTTCTGCTCGAAATAGTCCTTTAATTCTTCCGCCCGTCGTGTTTTACCACTACATGGGTAACCACACATCACTATAAGAGGCATGGCTCTGAGGTGTTATTATTACAAAACGACTAACTAATCTAAAAGGGATGCTAGCTACAGAAAAAGCATGTTGTCATTTAACCCGGAAGTGTTATTGGAGGATTGCAATAGGTTTTCTAAATCACCAGTAGGGGGAGCTACAAACGACAAATATATTATATTCAAATTTGGTGGAATTTGGCTTCAGCTATTCAGTAGCTATATCAAACAGCCTATATTATAAATGAATACAGTATACATTCTTTAATTAATGGTAATCAGACATATGCTGCTTGTTTGACATTTGTTGATCATATTATTTGTTAATAAAAAAACAGTTCTGTATTCAATACAGTGGTAATGCAATAGTGAAGTTGTGGTGACGAGAAAAAGTGACAATCAATTATTTTTTGGTACAATTTTATTGTAAGGTAGTACTACATACATATTAGGTTCAAAGTGGTTGGGTCACAGGATCAATCTGAACATGGAAGCAGTGATGGCTGCACAGACATCATATTGTCATATTACAAAATACCACTGATAAATGCTGATAAATAACATGCCACATTTCAAACCATAAAAGTAAACCGTTTTAGCATATATTTTTCACAAAAAAAGGACAGAATTTCTGCTTTTGTGAGATGTCATATTATTCCAATAGTGTTGTAGGGGGTTTAAGTGTTCTTCAAGCAGGATCCCCTCCTCTGTAGGAAAAGAAAAACATCATGAATAATGCAGTGGATGTGCACCAATATTTATGTTAAATGTCTTCCTGTGACAACAACAATAATACTAACATGTCCAAAGCCTGCGTCTCGTGTGCATGCAGAGCACCCGCCAGTATCTGAACGATCAGCTCCTTCAGGTTTTCAGTTTTGTGCAGAGGGCTGACAGCTTTGTCTTGAACTGGGACATTTAAATCCCCAATGGTTGACTCCACAAGGGAACTGTCCACAACACTTTTCTTGCCCATGAAATGCCCTTATTGACCAAAACACACACATCACCACAATGTCAGCAATCAGAGGAGATATTAAAATTAAACACTTTGTCAAAAAGAGATGTATTTGCCCTTACCTGTAGCCCACAGATTCCCTCTTGGATTCACTTTAATCTTGGAAACTTTATTTCTCAGTTCAGTTAAATCAAGAGTCATCGATGATGTCATGGCAATGTATGAGATTAGAATCAAAGAAGACAGAAATCCTGTTCTGCAAATCCTTGCCAGAGTGCCACTCATCCCTAATATGTACTCTAAGAAAACTGATGCCTGTCAAAATCGCTTCAGGTTCAAAATCTCTGTGCTGCGCTGTTACTTTAGAGACTGGCACTTATACTGAGAAAGGCTGGGCTTCATATTCTAATTAGATGAAGTCATCCACCGGTGGTTGGTCACTTATTGGATACATGGTGCTCATTAGCTCTGACCACTGTTAGTATGCAAATGAAAAATCACCGATTATCACACCCAAATACCATCTCCCCTCTTGAAAAGAACAAAACCTCATTTGCTTTAGCACCCATCGCGTCCTGAACATTAAAGACAGTCGATCACTTAAAACCACACACAAGGCAGATGTAATTAAATGCACCGATTTATTTGTAAGTATTTTAAGTAAACATAACAGCAAGGCACGAGGGCCAATGCATGCTGAGTAGATGTGATGGGTTAAGAAATGCAGAGAATGGAGTTCACTGGCTACTGTATGTACACCGATGACCGTCCTATACAAGTTGTTATTGTACACAGTATCAAAAAGTACAAATATCTTTCAACAAGCATTACAAAAGAACAAGTTGTGAAAGGTACATGTAATTTTAGCCTCTGCAGTTCAACAGCTGCAAAGCGTTGAGTTTTAAGACTGATATTTAAGATTACAGAGAAATAAACAGCTCATATAGCACTTACATAGAAAGTTCACTTGCCAGTTAAGTCAATATGACCATATATTGTTAATGATTCCCAAAATAATTTATAAAATTTAATAATGTGGGATAATACACATTTTATAAACTTGTTTTTACATTGCACTGAGATTATCTGCAACTCCTCAAACACTTTCAATCACTGCCATTTACCATGGAGGTAGTAACTATCATGTATCAAATACAAAACAATATGCACTGCTTTACAAATCGGGGCCTGCGCTCAGAAAATACTCTACAAGTGCCGATCAGAGAGCGTTCCTCCCTCTAAATGCATCATGTTTTTTAACAGGGTCCTGTAACTTGACCAGTGTTTCTATATTATTACTCCTACTCCCAAATAGACTTTGTGATTCCAGGCCCTGATTTCTAAAACATGAATTCCAACATGCCATCAACCTTCACTTACACACCTCACAACATCTGCACTGGATTCTCCAAAACCGTGTACCCTGATGTTAATATCATCCGTTAACTTGCCTGAATAATACACTTCTGGCAATTTGAGGTATTTTCAATACTGCTGCACCACACATCCAATACCTCATTTCTCCACATCTCCACAGAACTAATTTAAGGAAAGAAAAGAAAAAGAAAAAAACAACATGAAAATATTAGAACAGCTCTTGGGCAACATGCAACCAGAAATGCAACACTTTTACAATAAACACAAGATCAAAAAGCATTTTAAAATGCTTGAAGTCTAATTTTTAAATAGTCAAAAGCAAGTATTGTTTTATGTATAGCCCAATTTTAGTGGGCTATGCTTAGCAAGGCAACTCCACACCTGCATGTGATCGTGCAGAAGACTGCTATTTTGATTAACTGTTACATATGAATGCAAAACTATTCTTTTTTTTTTTTAAATGGATATTATATATCTATGCCATTTTTTGTGATAAATTGTGACTATAAGTCTAAATATTTTAACCTAAAATGCATATGAACTGCAGTACTGTTATATTTAACCAGTGCTGCCTCAATCACCCTGAATTTTATTCAGGATATAATGTTCTGTGTAGCACAACATAATATTTCAAAGTAAATTTAAACAATTCAGATGGCTATCAACAACAAAGTTCCACCCACTTCACATTCTAGCAATCAATACTGGGTTCAAAAATTAACAGACATTCCTGAGTCTCTTGTTAGGATGGTTGGAGCCATTTGAAAATACCAATGGAACATAAAAACAAATTAAGTGTGGCTGTCTGAAAGGCTCAACAGATGTATGTCATATAATACCAACATGCACAATGATACACAGTGATAAATGATAACTGAAAAAATAATACAGGACGCCAACATATGAATTCACGTCATCTCAAGTATGAAAATACTGTCTTGTAAGAATCTGTTTTAATCGACCGGCCTGTGACTGCCTTGAAAGAAATGACAAAAGCCCCCACAACTATATACCACCTCTGTGCAGAACACGATCACCTGTATTTTTCACATAAAAAAAAAAAAAAAAAAACAAAAACGCTAAAGAGGTTCAAAGATGGCTCTCACTACTGGAGAGAGGCTGCTTGTGTTTGAGAGCGACTGCTTGGTTTTAACTTACAGTCTGTGGTCGTGTCACAGTGCAGACTTGCTGGCTCTTCTGCCTGTGAGGGCTCCGTTTCACTGAGCTCTGCTCCCGAATCATTTGCCTCATCAGCCTCTGCTGATCTAACAGACAGATTATCTTGCTCCCTCTCCCTGGCCTCTGGCTCCGGCACCGGCCCCATCTCCTCCTCCTCTGGATCTTTGACTTTGTGTACAATGAAAAGGTGTCTGTTCAGAGACAGCAGAGATGTGAAACACAAACCACAGTGAAGGCACTGGGGAGTGTTTCCATCGGTTTTGTGTTGAGGTATATGCTGCTGGAACTGTGTACTATCCTCTGTGACGAAGCCGCACTTGGAACAACGAAACTGAGCTTTCAGACGCTTCGCTGAGGGAACGTCCCGACTGCCGCCGCCACCGTCCTGCCCCTCATCCTGTGTGCCCACGGCCGGTCGTTTTGAAATATGCCCCTGCAAATCACACAAGCCACACATCTTAATATAATTAGTAATAAGATTCTTTATAATTTTTCATGTATTTGTATATTCTTGTAGCAGCGGTGCACCATCAGACCAAGATTACCACCACTGCTGGAAAATGTGAGATTAAAATAAATACTTTAATTTACACTATTATTTGAAGCAAATAGTGTTGTCCAAAACCTTTCACAGGTAATGACTGTATTATGGTTTAAAAATATTTTAGCAGTAAAACCTCAACTTGAAACTATTTATATCCACACAGCTACAGATATGCCATTATGACAAACCTAGAGTTATCACCCAATGTACCAAAGCGGCATAAAATTACAGAAGATACAGAGAAAGATGTATACATGTGTATGAATAGTCTGATTATTTTGTTCTTTCTATGTTACAGCATTAAAAAATTATAAATTACCTCCGCCAAGGACTTGTTGGAGTCCACTGTGGCTGTTTTTGGCATTAGGCTGAGATCAGGATTTTTGATTCCATGCATGAGACTGATGTGATTCTTCAGCATCACACTTGTCCCAAATATTGTGTTGGTATCGGTGCAATACCTTAAGGATGAAGAACCAAACAACACGCTGATAAATAATTGGATTTCGAAGAATTAACGGATTTTGTTTTAAATCTAATCCTCAGGACTGTGACAGCATTATTTTATTCATTATCTTCATTTATTTGAAAATATAAAAAAATCTTACCAACAAGTATAAATTTTGTGTTTTCCATCATGGTCATTGCGAATGTGTCTCCTCAAACTGGTCGTAGAGTTGAAAGACCTCTCACACTGTCGACATGGATACCTCTTCAGTGACTGTTGAGAAATTATTTAAGGATTAATGATTTGGCACATGGCCATACTAAGAATGGAACATCTATTTATAACAAACATACACTTTTTCAGACTGCAGGCACATCTGATTTGTCTCTCAAATTCAATCTTTAGACCGGACTGTCCACACTGTTTGCAAGTTAATCTGTTATACGTTCAGAGGTGTGTGGATAATTGCGATAGGCGGATGGGTAAATGTGTTCAGCGGTTATAGTTCCACCATCTAACCTATCTTAAAATGACTCCGGTTTCATTTTTAAAATCCAAAGACATGTATTTCAAATACATTGTGTAAATAAGACAGCTTTGTAAGGCTGCCTCAGTGACTGCACGGTCCACCTCCGTGCAGCTGCTGTAAGGTTTAATTTTTCACTTTGACAAAAGTAGGCTAATAACTCCTATAGGCTTCAAGTCTTTATGCTAAACATAAAATGCTACCTGAACTGAACTACCGGACGTACAGACGTGAAAATGGTCTCGGACATCTTGTCTCAGTTTGGGCAAGTTGGAAAAAGGGTATTTTGCCCAAAGTGGTGAAGTATTCCCTTAACAGTATAGGTTGTATAAAGGAGATATGTTGGATGATTCTGAATGGTTCTGCAAAACAAAAAGCATGGTGCTTGTTTTGTTGATCTGTACAAATTAAAAGAAATGGCACTTGATTAATGGATTTAAGTATAATTCAATCATGGCTAGTGTTGTTGAAATTCCTGCCATTATGACTGTAAACACAAAAGCATCACAAATTGAAGTAAATAAATTATTACTGATTAATCTAAAAATCGATTATGTTGAATCATGAGATCACTGGTGATTCCCACACCTATTAAGATATTTGTATCATTTGCTCTGGCAATGACACAAGTGTGTGCACGCAGGCGAACTGATGAACTGTTTTTCAAATCCAGAGACAAAACAAAAAGCTGCACAAACAGAATCACACATATCATCTGCAATTCATTTGTGAAGCCAAGGTGCAGAATTCCTCACTCACAGCAGACATCAGTAACAGAAACTGATATATGCAGCAACGTTTTACACTGCATTTATAAAGCTGCTCCCGCTCTGCACTGAGTCACACCATCGGCATGTGTCACATTTGCCCCTTTTCCACCAGAAAAAACCTGGTGCTAGTTCGGAGCTGGTGCTAGAGCCGGTGCTTAACTGGTGCCAACGAAGAACCGGTTTGTTTTTCCACCGGTCAAGAGCAAAGTGGAGCCAAGTCAGAGCCACGTCATGACGTCTTCGGAAAACGTGATGACGGGTGCGCGAGACGCTCGCTCAGAATCACAATAACCATCATGAATGAATGAATGAATGAATGAATGATACTTTATTAATCCTTTGCAGGAAATTACATTGTCACGGCAGCTTCATCACTTTAACACACATAAAACTGCACACTCATACTATACAGTGGCTGCAGCGTCTCTGTCTCTGTCCGCCCGTCCTGTCCTGAAGCTGGTGAAACTGATCAGTGAGTCAGGGATGATGTTCGTGAGCCGCGTCTCAGTCAAGCATATAATGCTGCTTTCCCGATACAGTTTCTGGCCCCGGGTGGAGCAGGATCTGGATTTATTAGCGATGCAAATACTGCTTGTGTCTTTACAAGCCTACATTTCAATACAGAGGTGAAAAACACAATTATTGCCGGCTTCCTGTCGGATTCGTGATCGGAATGAATGGCAGCTATGTTTAGTTATAAAACGGGTGCTTCTCATCCTTAAATGTAATTTGCTGAGCCGCGTTCCATGCCGTTGTAAAATCAGTATAACCCGCGGCTTCTAGGGGATTATTGTTTATGTTTATAGCGTTCGCAGTTCCTGTTTTGTTTTGTAACCCCGCCCACCAATGACGCGGTGGGCCGCGTCATCGGTTCTTTCTCTGGCTCCTGTTTAGCCCCTGCTCGGAGTCGGTGCTTGCCTAGCACCAGTTTGGAACCAGTTTGGCACCAGTTTGGCCCCAGCTTGGGCGGTGGAAAGCCAAAAAACTGGTGCTAAGTCAGGCACCGGCTCCGAACCAGCCCTGGTGGAAAAGGGGTAATTGTGAGTGATCTTAGGGACAGTTTGAAAACTGTGTTGAGCAGCCAGATCAGTCAGATTGAGATGCATCTGCAGAAATGTGATCTGAATCATGTTTGAAACCAAAGACAAATGTGGCTTATGTCTGATTTGAAAAAATCAGATTCCACATGTTTTTGCTTTTGTTGTTTTTTTGTGGGTCAGGCTTGATAAAATCAATCTGACTCCAATCTGGATGAGCCAAACAGCAGATTTTGGCTCAAAGTCTGAACAAGGCCTTTCTTGTCAACATGAGCTGTAAGTTAATCAAGAATCTATAATGAATTCAATGAGTTCTCACTGATGGTCATGAAAATTATTTATGTATTATTTATTTGTTGATCTGTAAGGAACGATGCACATTAATAAACAGTTCTGTAAATGTGCTTGAGTTAGCCAAAAAAAAGGGTGGTTTTCATCCGCAGTTCCTGGCCAGATGTTATTATGCCTCCCTAGAATTAAAAGCAAAAACAGATCGTGGGGGAAGGCATTACACACGACAACATGTAGCAGAGTTTTGGTAAAAGGGCAGATATTTTATGCTCACAGAGTGAAAAATGAGACAGGACAAAAATTATGAAGCACAAAAACCTGATCCTACTTATTAAGTAAGACACACACAGTTAGTAAAGGTGTGGATAGAAACAGTCCCCCATACTAAGTGTTGGAATATTTGATTGTTGTGGCAGACTTTTTAATTAAAAAACACCAGTATGTATTTTGAATGATCCATCTTTGGTTTAGCACAATCAACTCCAGTGAGAACACATTTACAACAACTCCCAGCATGGGAGACTTTTGTGCTGGCTCACCCTGCCGTGGTTGGTCTTCATGTGAGAAACATAGGCATCTCGGTCAGGGAACCACTGGAGACACTCCCCGCACGTCCAGCCGGTTGGCTTCACACGAGGCTTGTTGTCCTGCTCTGCCTTCTTTCTGGGAACATCTGCGTGTTTGACAGGGCTGTGACCTTTCAGCTGCTGCACTGTTGAGGGAGCATCCTGGTACCATGCGGTCCTGCCCGCTTGTTTGCCATTTTTTTCCACCTCTGCTCTCAAAATTCCACCATGCACACTCTAAAAAAAGGAACATCACAAGGGGAAAAAAATACATTACACGTTAAAGTTTAATGATCAAGCACAATAAAGGAACCTTGCAAATCCATAATAATTTTCCTGCTAAGAGGATCACTTGCAATGGTTTTACTCTCAACTGATGTGTACATTTACAATCAAAAACATGACAGAAAATATAAGTGAGGCCAACCCTGAAGTGCTGCATTAACAGTTGTTTCTGGGGAAACACTGAGTTGCATTCTGGACACTTGAATACACAAGTAACACGCTTGTTGGCATTCTGATGGAAGTGCTGAAAGAACAACTGCTTTTTCTTGAACACAGTCTCACAGGAACACTTGAATATTAACCTGCAACAGAGGAAGAAGAAGAAGGAGAGAAAAATAAATAAAGTCAGTGAAAATGCACCGTTAAGGGAAAATGTAAATCTTTACACAGTCAAGAATTACAGACTTACTGAGGGGATATTTTGCTGGCGCTGTGTTTGTTTTTCAAATGAATTTCACAGCTGTCAGAGGACTTGAAGGCAACCGGACAGATGGAGCATTTATAAAAGACTTCACAGTGTTTCTCTTCAATGTGACTCTTTTGACCTTGAAGTGTCTTGAAAACCATATCACAGTGAAGACACCTGGAAGACACAGGGATAGCAAACCAATTTCTTGTCAGTTGCACTATGTTACGTCACTCCGAGGCTTCTGAACAAGACCTGTTCTGAGCGTCTGGCTCACTTACTTGTGCCAAGCCTTGCGTGCATAATGCAGGCAGTTTTCCTTCACATGCTTCTGGATGTCCGCAGAGCGACTCAGCGCGCCACACTCAGGGCAGCAGTAGGGAGACTTGTGAGCATGAATGCGCTGGTGAGCTCTGAAGCTACACTTGTTTGGCAGCAACATTGAGCACACCTTGCATATCTATGTATCATAGAAGAACATGAGGGGAAAGTATAAAAAAATACAAATGAAACATGAAGATGCATGACAAAACATTGGTGAGCTTTTCAAAATCTCCATGAAATATTTACTCACTAGTCCTTCCATGTCTTCTGAGAGCCTCTGGTAATGGCCTGCAAGTGCTTTATAGTCACCTAATTGCTTGTTGCACTCGAAGCAACGCAGCCGGTGGCGAATGGAATTGTCTGGATACAGGGGCATGACCGGTTGGATTTTAGGTGAGGGTGACGGTGAAGGATAGGAGTCCACCTTCACAGGTTCAGTACTCAAGGGTAAAAACATTTGTTCCTCCGCAATGGGCTTCATATACAGCTGTGTGCACTGCATCACCATTCCGTTGTTCTTGTGCTCCCGTGCATGTGCCAACAAGGCACACTTGTTGAAGAACACCATTGTCTTTGCACAGTGGGTACACGCTACTTCAATGTGAACACTCCTTCTGCCGTAATGATACATGAGACTCCGCTCCACCCCAAAGGAGTCCCCACACTCGAGGCAGCAGTATCCCCGTGGAGGAAGGCTGATGTTGCTCTCTGGAGGCGGATTCAGGTTGGGCACATACGTAGGCACAGGGTTGGCATTGTTCAAAAGTCTGTTTAAGGTTCCCGCTGCTGTATTGGGCATGGAGGCGCGTGGGTAAGGGTTGGCTGTCTTCACTTGATGCACCAGTGGGACGGTGCTGTACACCATGGAGGAGAGCGTGTGCTGGCTCTGTTGATGGGAGGTGGACCGTGCAGTCACTGAGGCAGCAACACTGTGAGGGACCAGGTTAAGATTGGCTAAGTGCATTGCTTTGGGAAGGAAGTGTGTACCGGTTGTGTGGCTTGTCTGGGCTGATGTTATTCTCTTTGGTTTCTGCCCTTGGTGTGCAACAGATCTTTTGCCAGGAGCGTTAGTATTATGAAAAACTGACGGAGACTGCATTACGCCTGACCTCCTGAAGTGTCCCTCTGTTTTGCTGTGTAAAACCTTCGATGAAGATGTACTGATTGCGGTACCTTTAGTATGCAGTCCAACAGTGCTATCAGCGACCACATTTTGGGAGTGATGAGGGGACATATTACAGTAAGAATCGTCACTAATCATACTCTGCGATGGAGAGGACTCGTATGCGGACTGCACTTCGTCCGTTTCGGAATCAGGCAATACACTGGTGACTGTACGCTTGATCTGCCCGGACATGGTTTTGATGGTTTTGATTCTGACCCTTGGTATGGCTGGAGGTGAGCCAGATGCCATGGCAGGAGATGCTTTGCCACTACTGTCGCTGCAGATGCTTACAGGGCTGTCAGAGGGTTTCATTAGCCGTTTCACAGCCTCAAGAGGACTCCTGGGGCTTCGTGGTGATATAGGCACCTTGGGGCTGGCCTTCATACAGTCATTCTGGACTGCTGATGGCTCTCTCGGATTAGTTTGCTCACTAGGATCCTTTCTAGCATTGAGAGCTACCAGTGCCTCAAGGCAAGAGGACAATTTAGATGTCTGAGATTTGACATGTGGAAGAGAAGAGGAAATATCCATCTTGGGTGCTGTATTGCAGTCACTCTCGGTAGAGTTTTGGTTAACACTTGCTGTGGCGGGTGTACCACGTACTGTATCTGCTTTTTCTGTTTGGTTGCTGACATACATTTCAGATGGCTCCTCAGTCCTTGTAGTTTCTGTTTGGATGGATTCTCCTCTGCTCCTGGGAGTGTTCTTGGGGAAATCAGAGTCCTTTGGGCAATCATCAAACATGCTGAGGGCCAGTTTTTTTGGATTGTCTGACATAGAAGGCTCCACCAAAACTGAAGCTTCAGGGAAACAGGGTCTCTCTTGTTTTGGGCAGATGTCATCTTTACTACTTGGAGTGTCTTCAGATTCAGGGCTGGAGATGGGACTAAACTGTGAGAAAGACTGAGAGAATATTGGTGTTCCTTCAGGCTTATGCTGAATTGGAGCCTTCCCCAGAAGTTCACTTGAGTTATCCCCATTTAACGAAGACACGAATGATTTGGAAAAGCCTGTGTTGCTTGGCTCATCAGAGTCAATGGAGGTCCCTGCTCCCCTGAATCCATTTTGCAACGTTGGTCCTGAGTGTAGCCTATCACAAAAACCCTCCAAAGACTCCTGACGGCTTGTGTTTTTCACAATAACACTTACAACAGGAATGTCTGTTGCAGTGACAGTTTGGTTAACCAACAGGCTGTCATCCAGACACATCCCTGCGTGCTTCAGCTGACCCTCTGCCTCCTCATGACTCTCCTGGATGGGTTCTTTGGCATCCAACCCCGTGGCATCTGGGATATCAAAGGCAGCCAAAAGATCATCAAAATCTGGGGTTTTCATGTCACCCATGTTTGGACGGTGTTATAAACCTGGAAAAACACAAACATCTGTCATAAGCACAACAGGCTTAGTCAGATGAAGTGATGCCAGTACACCCAACTTCTCTTTTAAAAACTGATCACCAACTATTAAGCAGCTATGCTTAGCTCTCCATGCTAACTGTAGCAAGCCTGAGCTCCAGGTAAACAATCTTGTTATTTTCTGAAGCTAAGATGTCGACTGAAAACCAACTTTACTAATAAACCAAAAATGTTTACATACTACTACATGACTACCAATGCTGAAATACTCCAAATGCCCGTGGACACGAGCAGTTGTTTTGATCATACCTGCACATCACAGCCAGAGGCAGTACGTTACGTTAGCCTAGCAGCCAGTGTAGCTTGACAGATAGCAAGTTAGCGATGTAGCTTAGCCGGCTACATGCTAGCGAGCAAAACATGTTACTCAGCGAGTGAACTCGACTCTTATCGACGCAACACATGACGCTTACCATCGGACCCGACTGAGGTGAGCAACTCCAGTAAAACCTACAGCTACGTGGTCTGCTAAGCAGCTAGTCGCAGCAGACGCTCACAGCTAGGCTAGGAGGCTACCAAGTTCGCTTCTTCTCTTCCTCCGTTACATGGGCGACTTGGCCCTCGGCGCTGACTTACAGACGAGAGACGGTGTTATGGCTGAAAGTTGTGGCTCCTCCCGCCAAACGTGGAAAAATAAGAAGCACAATTCACAGTATTTCAGGCCCCTTCAGGCTCTAGGTGGCTACAAACTGCAGTTACAGCCCTTGTACAATGCGTGAATGTGTGGAATAGGAGTTGTTGCGTGTTAAAACCATATTTGTACAAAAGGCACATTTGTATGCTTGAAAACCAGTTGACTAAAGCTAAACTAAAAAACTACGACTGGGTGTAAACTTGTCTTAACTGAACTAAAAATGAAAACTAGACTTAAAAGAACAAATTAAAACTAACTGAAACCATATTTACAAAACTAACTAAAAATACACGAGAAAATGCCTTTAGTTTTAGTCTTTGTCAGTGTGGTCAAATTTATCAACCTTATCATCCTTTGTTGGTGGCCGTGTAATCCCCTTAAGGATTAAAGAATAAAAAATATAAAAGGATATATAAAAATGCATACATCTACAATATACAAAGTATATTGGGTCAAATGTACCTATACAAAAGGCAGTGTAAATACACAGTGCAAATACAGATTTGAGTACAGGTATAGATAAATTAATATGGTGCATATGTGATGCAGTTATGGTGGGATGGGAAGGAGGGTATTGCACATGTAGTAGAATATTGCACGTATGTTGTTATTGGTCTACTGGGAGCAGACCTGATTGCAAAGTCTGACAAGCAGAGAGGAGGAAGGACCTGCAGTACCTCTCCTTCACGCACCGTGGGTGAGGAAGCCTGTCACTGATTGAGCTTTCTAGGGATCTTACAGTCTCATGTAGTGGATGGGAGACATTGTCCATGATTGAAGACAGCTTCGCCGTCATCCTCCTGTCCCCCACCACCTCCACTGGATCGAGGCTGCAGCCCAGAACAGAGCCAGCTTTCTTCACCAGTTTGTTGAGTTTGTTATAATGTTTATAGGCATTTAAAAAAAAAAAAACAACAACTTTTGGTAGGCTTTTATCTATCCATGTGTTTGTGCATTATAATAAAAGCAGACTTGGCTCAAGATTTTTGCATTGCTTCACTCACTGCCCCCCTGTGCTGCCACCAGGCTGTTTATTTCTGGTGTCTTTGCCTCCTTCTGTATGTTATCTCCAATCACAGCTACTGTAGCCTACAGCACACTTTCAGACAGCTCTGGATTCACAAGTTCTTTCTACTGTTACTGCTTTTGAAACAGGTTTGTTTGTTAGTTACAGCTTGATTAACTAATTAACTTATTACCATTTTGGAAGAGCAGTAGGCCCTATGTTATTCAGGCTGTTTTTGTTTTGGCTTGGTCACTGCCTCTATATTTGTCTGATGGTGGGAGCAGTGCATGTGTGAGTGTGAGCTGTTATCACAAATATCATATTAACAGATGATTTCTATGGCTGTGACCAGGGCCGGGTCTAGCCAGGCATGTATGAGGGGGCAGCCACAAATGTTGAGGGGGCATTGTGCTCCAGCACCTTTTACCATGTCTAACTGAATATATTTTGGGGGATTTAGTTTGAGGGGGCACAACATTTATTTGAGGGGGCCAGGCCCCCTCTTGCCCCTGCATAGACCCGGCCCTGGCTGTGACCCATTTATGCAGGCTCATCTTGATGTGTTTTGTGGGAGGCTCCTGCATGTTGACCCGTGGCACCGCTAGTGTCCTGTCAAACAGCACTGAGGGCTGAAACACCCCGAGAGCCCTGCCTCCCTGTCAGCCTCTGCTATACATTAGTCACGCCCCTTCCTGCTGTACTTCAGAGACACAAGTCCCCCCACAGTAGAAAGTCTATGGCCAAAACCCCTTTGGCTCAGGCACAAACTTCTCTGTAGTCCATTCATAGACTGTGAAAAAAAATGACATAAGATTAAACAAACAAACAAACAAACAAACAAACAAACAATAATTTTACATTTTGTCATCATTTAGCCTTTTTGGAATGGGTCACTGCAGCAGAGAAACAGTATGCTTATCCTGTCTGAATCTAAATGTAAATTGAATTATGAAACTTATTTAACCCAATTTGTTATCATTTATTTATGTTTATTTGTTTGATTGTTTTATTGCAACATGCAGGTCTGGAAAATAGAATCATCCCGAAACATGAGCATATTTCACTTATCCAGTCTGCCACATCTAAAGAATTCATACCCACGCCAAATAATGAACCCACTGGCATGAATTTGTACATGAAAAAGAATCATAAAAGGTAAGTGAACCAATGACTTATAAATTTAATGTTATGCAGCAAAATCTGTAAATTAGGTTGTTACCTTCTGCTAAAGCATTTCAGGGAGTGCAAGGCCTATTGAATACTCAGAGAATATAATAGCACCCGTGTGTAAATAATGTTTTGTCATTTTCCCTCCAGGTGGACCGACAAAGCTCCCATTTTAGCTTTATGAGCCATGGATCGATATCATCTTCCGCACTTTAGCCAGGCAATCTGAGAATTCAGGATCAGATATGAACAGCTATTAGCAGCATAAATAGCTGCATTAACTCCAATCATAGGTTATCACTCTGAAAATTAATTACAGATTGCGCCATAATTGTTTTAATGAGCCAGTAAACACATTGAACTAGTAAGAGGTTATCTGATTCTGCACCAGATATCCCGTATACCTATTCTTCAAAACAACAGATGAAAGACATAACATTTTGACATGAAACACACAAGATGCTTTGTTTTAGCTGACTTTGGACCTGACTTGGCTTTGTCCTCTGCAGGAAAACTGGTTCTTATTAACTATATGCAGCTTTTTTAAAATTATTATTATTATTACAGCCTATTTAAGTGTAGAGGACTGCCGGCCTCAAATATAAAGCATTTCTTAATCAAGTTCACCCTTTGCATTTCTTGTGTAATCAACCCTAAAATATGTTTGAACAGCTACTTAAATATCTAGGGGTTTCCTGTCAAGATGATTAATAACAGAAACCATGCTGCATGACACATTTACCTTTTGTACATAAGGAAGAGTTTTATTATTGTTTTTTATCATTTGTAAGGGGATTATGCTTTTTTAAAAGCTGACTTGGTCTTGCTCATATTATTTCTTTACATCACATGGCATTCATTGGAAATTTTCCTTTTCGATAAGAAGCAAGGAGTGGTGCCATTAGTTGAAAGTTTAGGCAGAGGGCAGATCCCACCTATGAACCTTTTGCAAATTATTGGTTCCTTCTCAGACTGTGTGAGACACAATGTATATATATATATATATATATATATATATATATATATTTTTTTTTTTTTTTCAAGTTCAAGGTCTGTTCTGATGAATAAATGTATATCTTATACCATATTTGCACATCTTATCTAAAGAGTTATTTGGTAAAGATTACTTCTAATCAAATGCTGGTTTTCTATGGTCCAGCAAATCAGTCCCAGTCCATTATCACGTTTATGCTTACGTCAAGTACTTCCTGAGAAAAGGATCACAGCAGCACGTAACATGTCTGTTAATTAATGATAAGATCTTTTTTTTTTTTTCATTGAGGGCAGAGTATATTTTCCCATACAGTATTTTACAATGCTGCAGTTGTCACCTTGGGGTTAGAGGATGCACAATGAGTAAGCTATTACCTCCCTGCTTTCCCTTAAGTTGAACTATGTGTTGCATTTGTGAGCTGGTATTTCTGTGCACTGTTTTTCACAAGATAAGAGGAGGACAGTGTGTGCAGCTCTTTGCTCTCGCTACTTGTTTGGCATTCCTTTTTTGTGATTATTGTGATAGTTAACTCTGCTCTTCAAAAGGCTGCTACATTACGTGAGTATTGACTCTGTTTTTCAGCGAAAACCAACAGTACTCAGCTCCATGACACAACCCAAGCCAACAGAAATGGCGTGGATAATGTGGCCTTTGAAATTGAGGTATGTGTTAGCCCATCTATCATGGTCAAAGAAAAAAATACAACGTGGTTACCTGCATAAAATTCCTTTTGTCTCTTTAGGAGGAAAACATCTATGAATGTGCAAGCATCAAAAATGAGGAATCTAAAAAGGGACTGAGATCATACTTAAGGTGTGACAGACAGTTACATTTTTGGTGATTTGTTTTCTGTGAAACATTTTGTATTGTGTAATAATAGACGCAATAGTGCACTACAGATGAGATATGGTTCTTGGTCTCCAGTATTTCGTAAGAAATGCAGGATTTCCTTCTGTTACAGTCCTCTTGGCTGTCAAGATTTCATTGTGTTACAGAGAAAACAAAGCAAAACAGAGCAAAACAAAACAAAACAAGGAAAGGAACTGACTGTATGAAGACAACAATTTATAATCACCAAGGGAAAAATGCTGTTAAGAAACAGCATTTTATTTTTGCTTAATTATATATATGTATATATATATATATGTATATATATATATATATATATATATATATATATATATATATATATATATATATATATATATATATATGTATGTATGTATATATATATATATATATATATATATATATATATATATATATATATATATATATATATATATATATATATATATATATATATATATGTATGTATGTATGTATGTATGTATATGTGTATATATATATATATATATATATATATATATATATATATATACATATCTCCTTGTAATACACAGTGGGAACTAACTCTTTTTTTTTTTTTTTAATTTATTTATTTCTGCACCACAGCCAAGTTTCTAAACCATTTACTGTCACAGAGAATTACATGAAGGCTCACTCAAACACCATCAAATATGTTGTGCTGGGCATACTCGGAGCAGGTATTTATTTATTTATCTATTTATTTTTATGAATCTGACCCCATTTGTTTTAGCATTTTTGCACCCCTGTATCGATTCAGTGCTTCAGCAGGCGGTGTCATGCACATTTAGAGCTTAATGATGTTTTTTATGAGGCAAGACAACATTACAAGATAGAAGTAATGAGCATATTAAGCAATACGTGGCGGTCTGTAACAATCCTTGGACATTGTTTTCAAGAACACCCAGGTATCCCTTATGCTGTGTTAATTTTTGAGCAAGTGCTGTTTGTTGTGTTGTGCAGGTTATGTTGCATTCTTCATTGCGGCCTGTGTGCTGGACTTCCAGAGAGCCATTGCTCTTGTGGTCTTAACCAGTTTGGCTGTTGTCTCTAAATCCTACGATCTTTTGAAGAAATACAAGGGAGACAGCATCAAGCAGTGTTTCAAACCTGCGGGAAGATGGTTCAATTCAAACTTGAAATGGATAAAATGGTGAGTAAATGCCATACATATGTATATATAGATATATATATATATATATATATGTATGGTAACACAGATCTGCACACGATACAGGTGATAGATATCTATTGAATGCATTATGTCCTCTGTAGGGTTTTTATCATACTGGTCGTGGGCCTGTTGGTGGTATGGCTCGCTGTTGACACGAGTAAGCGCCCTGACCAGCTCATCTCATTTGGAGGTGTGTGCATGTTCATCGTGCTCGTGTTCCTCCTCTCTGCACACAGGACTGAGGTAAGTTTCAAATCAAATGACCATCTAAGGGTGAATTTGTCCTGCCGTCGACACCTATTTTGCAATGCTCTTACTGGTTATCTCACAAGTTATCTTGAGTTTGGCTTCCGGAGACTTTGGATTTAGTCTTGCGCCTGTTTCACCTTAAGATTTACTGCAAGTGTTGTCTTGTCATGACAACGGTTTATGGACACTCCCTGGTTCTGTTTTTTTTTTTTTTTTTTTTTTTTTTTTTTGCAGTTATCTTAGTCAAACACTGTTGTTGTTGTTGATGTGACATTTTAGGTGTCATGGAGGCCTGTCTTTTGGGGTCTTGGCTTGCAGTTCTGTATGGGACTTTTCATTATAAGAACAGATCCAGGATTTATAGCTTTCAACTGGCTTGGAAAGCAAGTGCAGGTAGGTTGTGGAAGTGTCCTTATGTACAAGAGGGGACAGTTATCTTTAGACCCACTTTATTGCGGTGTAATCTGTGGGCCATATACGTTCTGAATCAGTAGAAAGTATTTCTAAGCAGATATTATCTGTGATACAGTCCTTGCCATAGTGATTTGCTGTTGTAAAATGGTAATTAATAAATAATTATTTGTAATAAATGAATGAAAATGTTCTAAGCCATATAACCCTTTGTCTCCTTTGGCCTATGATTTCAGATATTCCTTGACTACACAAAAGCTGGATCATCTTTTGTTTTTGGAAATCTGATCACAGATATTTTTGCATTTCAAGTGAGTACTTCATAAAAAAAATGAACATGTGTGTGTGTGTGTGTGAAATATGGGCCCTTAATCAGTATGATAAGTGTGTTTGCCTTCAGTCTTATGACTTCTTCCTTTCAGGCTTTGCCCATCGTTGTGTTCTTCAGCAGTGTGATGTCTGTCCTGTACTTTCTTGGGATAATGCAGTGGCTCATTTTGAAGGTAAAGCATGAAAACTTGACCTCGCACTTGGCAGCATCATGTGTGTTGCATGCTACGTCTGTGAAATATTATGACTATGAGCCATGTGTTTTTGTCCACGTAGATCTCATGGGTTATGCAGATAACGCTGGGAACCTCCCCCACAGAGACCTTGAGTGTTGCAGGAAACATATTTGTTGGACAGGTATTCCCGGCAAGGCTTAATGAATCTTTACCTTGAAGACCCTTCTGTCAGCAGTTGGTTTCGAAACGGCATGGGCTTTAGTTATAGCCTACTATTGCATTTTTTTCAATGATTACTAACTATAGCTGTGGTTCTTAACTGGTGGGTCGTGGTCCAAAAGTAGACCACATGTCAAGTGGTCTGCTCAGACCAAAAACCCCCCAAAAAAAGTATTTTGAAGTGCACATATCGCCACCATTTTTAAGCGAAGATCCTCATCTGAAAACAAAAAATGATAAAATAAGTCAACAAAATCTAATAAGACTATGAAGATTCTCAGTTATGCAGGTCATGTTTACACAAGGAGAACTGACTTGTCAGCAACTGGACTTGTTTGTAGATTCTTGGGGACGTTTTACTTCTCAGTAACTGGCACTTCATGTTCATGCTGCTGGAGTATACTTATCAGTAACTGATTCAGTACTTTTATGGCTCACTAATTAAATAATAATAAAGTGGAAACTTTGGATGAAAAGTGTACCGTCCTCAAGAATCTACAAACAAATCTCCTTAACCTCTCCTTGGAAAATCTCTCTCTCTATATACACACACGCAAAACATAGTATCAATTGAAAATGTATTTAAAAAAGTGAAACATTCTAAAAAAAATTACATTTTAAGATATTCAATTAAAAAACGTATGTATGTATACACGTTTAGACAAGAGTCTGGGTTTTCAACAGAAACATTTGTGGATTACAGCACTTCTCTCTCTCTCTCTCTCTCTCGTTTTTTTTTTTTTTTGTTGTTGTTGTTGAATAAAATTGGATGGCTGTCATGTCAGCCTGTGTATGGACTGTGGCTTAATAAGGATGAATGTGGACCCTGAGGCTACACCTGTGAAGAACCTCTGATTTATAGTAACTACAGCAAAAGAGAAAAACTAACTGTAGAATTACTTTACCGAGTTGTTTATTTCTGCCCAATGTGTTTATCCATTAGACCGAGGCCCCACTGCTGATTCGCCCCTACCTGAAGGACATGACCAAATCCGAGATCCACGCTGTCATGACCGGTGGATTTGCCACAATTGCAGGGAGTGTAATGGGGGCGTTCATCTCATTTGGGGTTAGCTGAAGCTGTTTCTTACCACAACTGCATCACATACAGTGTAAAACAAAAGTAAAGAAAAGAACACTGTTTTAGAGGGACATTTTTTCCCTCACAAAGTTGTACCTTTCTGTTTCTTGGATAATGATATCAGCTTTTCATTTTTATTATTTTTTTTTCCACCCCACAAATTTGATTACTTCAAGTTGAACACCAAATCTCCACATCACATGGAATATTGCCGCTGTTGCTCATCATTGCACTTATTCCATCATTTTTCCTCTCTGAAGTAAATGGCATGTCTTTATTGTACAGATTGATGCATCCTCCCTGCTGTCTGCCTCTGTGATGGCTGCTCCTTGTGCCTTAGCCATCGCCAAGTTGTCTTACCCTGAGACAGAAGAGAGTCAGTTCAAGTCAAAGAAGAATATTAAAGTGGCTTGCGGGTATAGATAAACCTCTGTCTTAACTCCTCCTCATGCCTTTAATCGTCATTTACCTTTGTGTATCTCATAAATGTTTTTTTTTTTTTTTTTTTTGCTTTACTTCCTAGTGATGAAAAGAACATTTTGGAGGCTGCTAGTGGTGGGGCATCAGCTTCAATAGGTCTTGTTGCTAACATAGCCGTCAACTTGATTGCCTTTCTTGCCATCCTGGATTTTGTAAATGCAAGTTTGAGGTGGCTGGGTGGCATGGTGGGATATCCCACAGTCACATTTCAGGTATGTTTTAAGATGAATGAGTCACTTTTTGTTTTATTTTGTGTGCTCATGCTGAAAACCTTACCATAACAGTATCCACTTGAGCTGATATCTGTGCATGTGCCTGCAGATGATCTGCTCTTATGTGTTCATGCCTGTGGCCTTCATGATGGGAATACCATACGATGAGTCTTTCACTGTGGCAGAGCTGATTGGCACCAAACTCTTCCTCAACGAGTTTCTGGCGTATGAGAAACTGTCACACCTGAAGGACAACAGGCTCAGTGGACTTGATGAAGTTATTAACGGGGAAAGGCAGTGGTTAAGTGTGAGTCCGTTTTTTTCAGGGGACTTTGGTTTTAATGGATTGGGCATAATGTCACTGTGGTAACATATACTGTATGTTCATGAATACATGAAGAAATGTAAGTGGATCGATCTTTCATTGTGTGCATTACCTCCACCTGGTTTTTCGTTTTTCACAGGTCCGATCAGAAATTATAAGCACTTATGCACTTTGTGGGTTTGCCAACTTCAGCTCATTGGGCATTGTGATCGGGGGCCTGTGTGAGTATTTTACCAGATTTTTTTCCAGGGTCAGGGTTTTGCACATGCTTAGAAGACAATGGTACGCTCTCTATCCGGGCAGCTGTTTTTGTCTAATGTCTATTTCTTGTTCCAAAGCTGCAATATGCCCGCCCAAAAAACGCGTTGTCTCAGATCTGGTGTTGAGAGCCCTGTTCACAGGAACCTGCGTATCTCTGGTTAATGCTTGTATTGCAGGTGAGAGCTTTTAAAATAAGCTTTCTAAATTTCAAATTTGTGTCTTTTGCACTTCTTATTTATTATTGCTGCCTAACTCTAACTTTGCTCCTCAGGGATTCTTTATGTTCCACCTCTCGATTGTTTGGAGGTGTTCAGGACATCTGTTTTCAACACCACAGAGACGAACATTAAAACCTGCTGTGACGATCTCTTTGGAAGGTAAGCTTGGATATTTACTTTACAGAGCATGTTCAAGATATGCTCTCTATGGGCTGGATTTGAACGTGAGGATAATTTTCAGTTTTATATTATAGAGGGTTCAATTTTGTCTCCATGTGGTAAATTGTATTTCAGAGGCTGTACACATAAAATTAATAAACTTTAAGGTTTGCATCATTTGATATTTTTGTGCTTATGCAGCTGAATAGCTTCTGATGATGTGGTGCTATTTTGGTAAATCTCTTTTTTTTTCTTTTGCAGCACTATAAACAACGGTACCATCTCCTTCGAGGGGTCATGGGGCACAGTAGCAAATGTCACGCTTTTTTTTACTAAGTGTTGTAGTCTTTTTGATGTACCTGTTTGTATGTAGCACATCCTTTGAAATCAGTTAATGAATATACAACTATAAGGTTATGTACATAAAGAAGTTTTTACAATTCAATTATCTTTTAATGTATTTATGTCTGTCAGTACTAATATAAAAATGTGTAGACTCATACATTGTCTTGAATTCCCAACCAAAGAGTAAAAACATACTTGAATCTAGCTGAGGAAAAATTCATAAATTAACATTCAAATAAATGTAAATGTAAATGTTTCACATGACAATTGAATTGCACTTTATAAATCAATCATCACTGCTAATTATGTATAAAATTATAAATGATTAGAAACGTCTGGAAATGAAAATGTGTCATGGTTGGACACCAACGTTTTGCACTTTTATTTGTTAAAAAAAATCAGCTGACAACATACCAAACATCAACAGTACACATTGTGAACACTCCCATTTATTTCTCTTATTCATTCACTCTCTCACTCATTCACCTGCTAATTTTTTTCAGTCTCACATATTTACTTCATTGACGTTATGTACACATGCCCACAATACCAGAGTTTGTTGGTGTGACATCACACCTCAACATTACAGTGTTAATTTCCCAGCTTTTTTTTTTTTTTTTTAAATTACTGACTGCTGTTCAGTATAATTACATTACAACCCATGTATTTCTCAGTTATGATTTCTGGTTATATTTCATAAATACATTGTATAAAATGTGATATGTAAATATGAAATAAAGCTGAATTTGTATGCAATGGCAGCAGAAGTGTAAAAATGGGTATTTTGCCTTTTTTTGAAATTTCTGATTAATCATTAACCAAGAATCCATTAAGGGAAACCCACAGGATTTTATGCAAGTTCCTCCTGATTTACAAAAGGGAAGCGACTCCCACTGGAATTTAACAATGCTTGTTCAACTTAAGGTGAGCTACCACTATTGTCCTGCTAGCACATATTTGATCAAAGGGACCTGTTTGTTTTTGTTTTTTGTTTTTTTTAATTTCAATATAGTTTACTTGCCACTGACCCAGTGCACACTAGCAATGCTTTCAATTGTTTATTCTTTGCTGATTTCCCAAACAAGGGACTGTTGACAATTGTCCTTAAAGTGCAACATAACAATAATAATAATAATAATAATAATAAAAAAATCATGAGAGGAGTATAACTTAGAGTTAAAAAGGCTTCTGAAAAATGCTGAACCTGTGTGCTGGGTTGTTTTGCTCAATGTGTGTTTATAGTCCACAGGTCAGGTTCAGAGTAGTTAGATAACTGTGGAACTCATTCATTAACTTCCCAGTGGCTGTTAACGCGCTCATGTGTTTGCATGTCAGTGAGCATGAGCGTTCAGTAGTTAAAGGGTTTATTTTTCGCAGCCCTTTCTCAATGCTCCTCTTTGATTTGTCAGTTCACATTAAGCAATGTGTATGTCTTGAGAAACTGAAACAAGAGCACTGATTGACTGTTGAAGCATATACGCAACTCCTATAATAAACAAGCTAAAGTACTTAAATAACTACAAAAAAGTAGTGGCAAAAATGTGCACACAAAAATCTTTGACATGAAAATTGTGCTGTGATTCCACACTATGAGCACAACTTTGGTGTGTAGATTACGGACATTCTGCATAAGCATGAGAAAGACCCTAAGCATAAATATTGTCTAAAAAAAAAACAACAACAAAAAACATTATGCCCTACACACTTTCTGTACATCACAGATGTACATAGCAGATAATGCACTCTTTGCAGCTTTAAATACAGAGACATCATGCTGGAAATACATTCATCCTGCACCATTGTTCACATCAAAGTTTGAAAAGGTTTACTCCTCTTGCAAAGAACAGAGCAGCACTGCACAGCAAAGTTTCCAGTCTTGGTAAGTGTCCATTTTTTTCTGTTATAATTATTCTGAGCTCATAAGAGAGTTGTTTAACCACTTATGCATGTGATATGTCTCTAAGGCAGCTGTTCAAAACTGGCAAAAGCGGCAAAGTAGCCCGAATGGGTGTGGTCATACATACGTAAACATGGGCAATCTCAGAGTTAAAGGTGGAGACAGCGATTCTGGAGAGAGATTGTTGATATTTGAAATCAACAAATTCAGTGCAAATCTCCTTACGGTTTGCTTGCTCTCCGTTCTGTGAGTGTGCTGAAAAAAAGAAAGTCCGGCTCTGTAATCCTTGGCTCTGTCATTGGGAAACAAACACAGTGGCACAACACTATTCCAGCCAGTCTGCAACAGGGGGCGTTGGTGCTTGTGCCAGGATGGGGGAAGGGGAGGGGAGAGGAGGCAGTGTGAGTAAGAGGGATGGTGAAACTAGCTATTGATTTCAAATATCCACAATCTTTCTCCAAAATCACTGATTTCACCTTGAAATTGACATTTTCTTCTAATATGGGCTCTGGGACCTGTAAGGTGGTTACTTAGTGGGACTGTTGCTCCACTTATCATCATAAACCATTTAGCTGAGTTGGATGTTGGAGTTGAAAGCCTTTCCCCAGGAACAGGAACTGAAAAATTCACAGTAATTTTATATAACCCGAGTAATAAAGGAGGTCAATGAGCTATTCCTCTTTCATTCCTTGTCCTCGCTGTAATGTTGTTCATAGTCCACGCTGGTATTTATAACTTGAATGGTGATGTTAAAACATTTAAAGCTGAAATTTTGCTTGAAACAAAATAGGTTTGATGGATAAGCCCATCTTTTCCTACCTCATTTGAACAACATCAAGAGTTTCTGCAGGTTTGGTTTTGGCACCTGATTTATTGTCTTCTGTCTCTTGAACTTTTCTTGGCGCCTTGGGACTTGAGGTTGGCTTCCTAGGCATCTGAGGGCTGCTTGTTCCTTTCCTCTGCAGCTGTGGGCTGGAGGAGCTGCTCAGCTTACGGTTCAGCAGGGGGCTCCTGGAGCCCTTTATCTTTGATGGCTGCTGCAGACTATCCATGGTTTTAAGGGGGCGCAGGCCAAGAAGCCCACAGTAGTAGTTGCACTGGTGGTGGCTCAGGAACTGTTCAAATACTTTAGGAGAGCTGTACTCTGTAAGTCCTTGGTATCTGAAACACAGAGGACATTTTTTGTAATCAGACCATCCAAATTGCAAACAGCCCCATAATATTTGCATGTACTGATGCAGATACAAACCCTTTTGACTTGGTCACAACTCTAACATTAGTGAGCTTTGTTTCAACACCTGTAAAAAAAAAAAAAAAAAACACACAAAAGGTTGTTAACATGTCTGATCCCCTATAGATATTGAGTCACTTTCTTGATAACCGTGTCTGTGATTCTCACCCTCCAGGTGCGTGACCAGTAAATTGCCATGAGTCCACTGATGAATCCAGTGCTGGAAGGTGCTGCATTTCTGCTCCACCTCAGAAATGGTTCGAGTAATCAGCCTGCCTTTATTGTCCATCATACAATATTTAAGGAACACACCGTCTAGATCAGCCTCCACTGTGGCATATGGCACAGAATTTGCAGGACGGTACATCAGGTACTGAGGAATTACTCTGTCGGTATAGAAAAGAATAAAAGGGATGGGCACAAGCAGTGATACTCATTTTTTTTAAAGGATATCTTTTTTCACAGATTAAAATTAATCATTTGTATTACTTACTCCAATGAAAAGCCAAAGTTTTCAATAACCCTCGCTTCAGCAGCAAAGATTTTGCAGTATTCCCGAATCATGTTTTGGATTTTACACTCCTGGCAAAACAAAGGATTTATTGTATAAGATGAATTTGCTGTAATTATAGTAAAAAGGCATATTTAGTCATCGCAGTTTACCAAACATTTTAGTTTTGAAGCAATAGCACTTCACCAACAAGCAACAAAGTTATTATATTTCAAAACAATTTGCTAAACACCTTTTTGATTTAGAAATTCTCTTCATTTAAGTTAGAAAAATATAACAACGTTCTGTTATGATACCTGAGAGAATATGTTAATTGTTTGGAGGATGCACATTGACGCTCACGACTCACCTGCTTAGTAATGTCCATGTTTCTCTCAGCAAGGTTGCTCTCCTCTTTGGTCCCGTAGGCGATGGGGTTTTGAACTTTGATGATGCAGGTGCTTCCAGATTCAAAGATAGGATCCAGGCCATAGATGACCTTCACCCTGCAGGCTTTGTGAGAGCAGCCCTCCCCGAGGTGCACCTGCTCGTTCATAATGCGGCCAAAGAACTTGTCACCCCAGCAGCCAGAGTCAGCCAGGCCTTTGTTGAACAGCAGCGGGGTCATCTCTATCTCCTCTCCAACTAGAGGGAACAAAACAAAAAAAGATGTCTCGAATCCCCAGTGAGTAATATCATAAACATAAAATACCATTTTCTCCTCCAATAATTAGTATCAGTGCTTATGTTCATCAGCGGAAAATGGGGTTGATATGGCTCATGTCTGAATGGAAGATTTACCTTCAAAATCATCTTTTAGCAGAATCTCAGACAGAACTGTGAAATAAAATAACACACAACGATTAGTAAGAGGAAGAACATTACTGATAATTTAGGAGTTACATTTCAAATATGATTTCACAGGCCATCACTCACTGTCTACACTGAGCAGGAAGTCAGTGGTGTCAGTCCCATATTCATTCTTGATTGTGCAGCCGTATACCCCACAGTCTTGACTGGATGCCTGAACTATAGCCAGAGCGACTTGACTTTCATCTCCTCCACTTGATGGGAAAAAAGTAAAACAAATAATCAATTAGCTCGCAAGAATTGCACCTCATTTCATTCAGACTTCATCATGGGCCCACTAGAGGTCAGTGTAGGACAGAAGGTTGGTTTGTGTAAACGTGCTAGAGAGTAACCTGCTGACACAGCACCCAATAGCACATATATAGACTTTTAATGCCCCCTGGAGATGGTGAAATAGTGTCTCAGTTTACAGTGTCTGTGTCTGGCCAGAGATTCACCTCACTGTGTCACAGCTGTGGGGTTCACTGTCACATGAGCTGCACGGCTCTGCAGTGAGAATGAGAGAATGACATGGCCATGGGATGCACTCTGTGGCCAGGTTAAATCCTGTTCATCCTCTCTACATTACTGTCCCATATCTGGAACATGTCCAGCTAAACCAGTTATGTTGGTCACTTGGGAGTCCTCGCATTAATAGCCACACAGGGAGGTCACTAGTAATCATATTGATTCTTACAACAAACTGAGCACCATGTGATTTTTGATTGGACTGTGTTGCATGTGCTCACAGTAATCTAGATGTTGTGAGACTGGACAAGAGGTTTACCTTCTCTTCACCTCTAATATTTCCTCTTCATCTCTGTACCACTTAATGATGGAGTCACTGAGTACGTTGAAGAACTGGCACCACAGCTTCAGGTGTCCAGAGGCATCTGGGAAGGGCTCTCCCCTGATCTTGCGGATAACCTGAGGAGCTGGTGGTGGATGACAGAGGGGCCCCCCGGCAGGGAGCGCAAGGTAAATATATACTGTACTAGAAAGTGGTGACGTTCAAACGCTTCCAGTTCCTCAAGCTCTGGTATACTGATCAGCCTTATGAGTCTATGAACTTTAACAGTACACCACCTCTTCAGCGGAAGTAAAATTTCCGTTAAATCACAGTTTAAAAAAGTCAAACTAAAAGGTGAATCTATAGCCATTTAAATACTAATCAGGTGCAAACAATAGATTTATTTATTTATTTATTATTATTATTATTTATTTTTTTTTACCTTTGAATGGGTCCAGTTTCTCCTTCTCAGCTGGTTTTTCTTCTTGCGTGGTGTTTGATGGGTCCTCTTTGGGGGTCTCCTCTACAACTCTTGGCACCTCCAAGGTGGCCTTTCGGCGGCTCAGCAGTGGAGAGCGCCTCTCCATCGGTGGGGTGTGTTGTCCTGTGGGTGCCTGCAGTAACGCTGCTCTGCGAGCTTGGCTGGGTGACATGTAGGGGGTCTCCTTCTTGCTTGGGGTGTCTAGGCTCCCTGCACTGACTGCTGCTCCTTCTCCATCCTCTCCTTTGGTTTTTGGGATGAAGATCTTGCGTCGGGCCCCAGAAGCCAACTCCTCAGGTGTGGCAGAGCGTATAAGTGAAAGGCTGTCTCTTCGTTTCAGCCGGGGGCTGCTTTCACAGGAGAGGGGCGATGTTGGCGTTGATCCTCCACTCAGTTCTTCTGTCTTGTCACTCTGGGAGTCACATACAGTGATAGAAGGGACGGCCATCACACCCTGAGTGTCTGAACTTGGAGCAGCTTTGGACAGAAACTTGCGGAGACTGGCTGGACTCAGTGTTGAATGTGTAGGGGTTTTAAAGCCTAGTCTGTCTACAAAGGATTTGTCTCTCTGGGGATCCTCAACAGTAATATAGGGATCTATCCTGGGTTCATCCAACATAGACTGGGTGTTTTCTGCGATGCTCTTTGCCATTTCTTCTATGTCCTGTTTCATACCATGACTTTTTTCAGGTGTGATGTTACTGTTACTGTTTTCAAGATCACACTTTCTTCCCTTCAGCATTGCAGCCAAAGTTTCTGTTCCTGTATATTCATTCAGAGTGGGTGGCTTGCTTTCATGAGGGCTTTTATCACAAATGACAGAAACTGGGGGCACCACAAACAAAGGTGTTTTTGGTGTTTCATCCGGCTGTGGTTTATCTGAGATATGGGGTTTCACAGATACATCAACAGCTTCCCTTAGTTTGTTGTCATAAGTACATGAATACGCTGTCTGAAGAGACTGTTCAGTGGTTTTCTTAAATGGTTTCTTTGTATTCTGCATTTCTGTTGTGTCACCTAGTTGTGCAACTTCCTTTACTTTCATTGCTGGTGAGAGGTTATCGTCATTCATAGTTTTCTGTGTAGGTATCAATTCTCGAGGCAACAAAGAATCAGACGTGCTGCGTTCATGGACTATTACCTCTGATACATCAGTTTTGTCATGTTTTTGCAAAATAGCAGGATCTGTTTCTGGCTTGTTGAGTGCCAGAATAGTTAATGGCAGACTAGGCTCTTTGATCTCAGGTTCCATCACTTCAATTTTTGGTATTATAATTTGTTCATTTAGCCTTTCCTCAGGCACAGTTAGTTTAATATCGGTGATGTCTTTAGTAGTAGACATTTGGATTTCTGGGATATTTTCCATGAGCCCACCCAGGTGTCTTTCACTGCCGTCTGGATTTGCAATCATAGAGCGTTCCTCGGGTACACTGACTCTGTCTTTCTCTTTGTGTATTTTCATTTGAGTCACATTCTCTATCTCCATTTCAAACTCTTTCTCCATAGAAACTGTTGGCATCTCGTTTCTCTGCAAGCTCTCACTCTTTTCATGAGTGCTCACACCTTTGGAAAGTGATTGTTCCATTTTCAAGCTACAGGACTTAACTTCTATGTTTTTCTCTAAAGCAGAAGTGGATACCTCTTTCAATGCACTTCCCTCTTCATTTTTTCCCAAATCTGAGTCTAAACTCTCCTTTGTGCTGAGGTCATAGCTTTCTATGCTTTCCACTACTGGTGGATTGCATTCTTGCAATATTTTTAGATCACTATTTGCTAAGTTCTCTGGGGCCACAGTGGTCGGAAATTCTACAATCATTTCCTGTATAAGGGGAGTGATTTCTTTCACTGTTTTTAAGCGATCTCTCTCTAAACTGTCTGCTGCCAAAGTAGGCAGTGTAGGAAGCACCTGGTCTGGTGTTTTAGAATCACATGTCTGGGTTCTCTCTTCCAATGAATGTGTTACTAATTCAGTAACTTCACATGTGTTTATACCTGGCTCTATCTCTGATTTCACTTCAGCTTTCTCTTCCTTCTGCAGATAACTGGGAGACTGACCCTGTAGCATGTGAAGTTCACCTTTACTTTTATCGACATAAATCTCCTTCTCTTGCAAAATTTCAGTGTTTACTTCATCGAGGCTCTGACTGTCTGCTGCTGAGATAATGCAAGGAAGAGCAGCACAGCTATCTCCCCCACTGCTGAAGTTGGATATGGATGAGTATTCCTCCTCACTCAGGGCTTGGGTCAGTGATAAGCCTGATAGATCTTTTGTGGGTGAGGCCTGGGTGCCTTCTTGGTCATCCTGCTGATTTGGCTCTGGCAAAACTACCAGGAAAGTTGGCTCTTGCTGGGGAATAACAGCAACTGCCTGGGAATCTTTTTCTGTAGTCTGAAGGAAAACACACAAATCAAGAAATTAAACTGATTGAGCATTTTAATGCTAATTTTCGTATTTGTTTAACAGTAAACTCCATGAAACACACCATGATTTATATTGCTTTTTTTCCCATTTATATGTGTACAAAAATATTTGAACAGTTTGATTTGTGGCTGGCACATAGTCTGAATAACCTCATGAAACCAAATGATTAGGTGCCATGATTATGAGCTAAAAGTAATTCTGAAAGAGTTTGTTATGGCTAACCATGTGACTAAGACTTACTATGGTGACCTTTGACAGTGTGACATTTTTAGACTGAGGAACGTTGTTCTACCATAAATCATCACGAGGCTGAACAGTGACTAATTGTGACAAACTGTAAACTGCAATGTACGTAGTGTAATATCAGAAAGTGAGCACTGTGCTCAGAGCTAAGCAATTATTTGCCAAAATGAATCATTACTGTTCATAATCGAACATTTCATTCATTATGTTTTTTGTGTTCGTGACCTGTCAGTTTATTTCAGGACCTTGTGTCATGCACAAGGATGTTGAAACCAAATACATACATGTCAGTTTTTGTTTTTCTAAATAAATTAGTAATAGCAAACATTGTATATTTATCTCCTTTACTGGACATCAAAGTTTCCTTTTTCTTCTATAATTTAAGGAAATTCATGATTTATTCAAACATACTGAAAATGATGAAATGCTGTTAGAATAATTGCTTAGCCAAAGAACTTATTGCATGTCCCTGATACAGGGAAAGAAGGACTGGGGAATTCCAGCATGTTTGAAACAGGTGTGCTGTTTGCACAAAACACGCTTTGAGCAATAAGTGAATGATTTTTGTTTCTTGGCAAGGGACCATACCACATGCATGAATCATGCATATCAGTTGTGCATAGTCACAGCATTTGTGCTGCTGTTCAGATCAACTTTAATTAAAAACAGAGCTGAACAATATAATGAAAAAAGTCATAATGCAGGTCTTTATACAGATACTGATGCAATATGATCAAGGATTTTAGCATCAAAGTTTTCATTGTAACTGAAAAAGTTTGCTTTCTTATTTTTCTCATTGTTTTTTTTTTTTTTAAATAAATGTATTATCTTTCTTGTAATAAAGCCGATTGCAAAATTAATAAAATGATGATGTTATGATTTTTGCTGGGATCTGTGCCAAATGAAAGTGTTTCCTTATGTCTGGAGCGTATGCTTTACAGGCCAGGGCATCTCTGTAGCACCGTGATACTTCATTTATAAGGATGTTTTGTCACATATTTTATCTTTATAAAAAAATACCTCTCCTGTGATGGCCATATTTTCATTTTTGATAATATTTGGATTGATGATCAGCACTAAAAAGAAGGATATACCCTGATTTTGAATTGTAAACAATTGTAAAAAATTGCTGGGAATTCATATGTATTATAATGAAATACAAACAAACAGAGAGCACTGTACTACATGTTAAAATGTACCATGCACTTCCCTCGGCTTCCCCTGTTTACGCTACTTAGGTCATAAAATATAATGTGTGTGAAGAGTAAACAATGCACGTGCAGCATCGAGACAACATGTTTGGATGGAGGAGACCATTTACGGAAAAACAGAAGTTACAGCAATGGAAGGGAACTGGTGTCAAATTGAGTCTAAAAATGGAGCTCAGACCACAACTACACCTTTTGGTTTCAAGAGAAGTCACACTCTAAATGACTTGTTTGGATTAATGACTTCCCTAAGTCACTCAGCCATGAAGCATTTTGGGGGAAACTGTCTGCAGGTGTGTGTTGTTTGAACAGAGTGGAGATAGTTCCCCTTCAGACACATGGACCTCTAATCAACACAAACGTTGTCTGTGTGCAGCATGGCAAGAGATTAATGAAATTACTGCTGCACAGTGTAAACAAATCCCTGCAAATCAGTCATCTTACTTCATAGTTTAACGTTAAACTCATGACGGCTCAATTTTAGGCAACATTCACTGAGCAGCACTATTAAAAGACTTTGGGATTACATTTAGAATAAACATGTTTTAAACTGTAAATTCTCAGTTTTGGAGAGCATGCCAAACAATTCTTTCAGAATGCTAACTTTATTCTAACTTTTATACTAACTCGGTATTGAATTGGGTTAAAATACCCACATCAGCCTCATAATATGATTATAACCCTAATTAATAAATGCTTCCTAACTGTGTATTTATACAAATGGGCATGTTTAATACAATTTGCAATAACATGCAGATAACATTTTGATGTCTGTTATGTGCAGTTGTGTTTCATCTATCAAACAGATTTAAGAGCAAAAATTGCATTTTAAGTGCATGCAAGCTTTTTATTCTGAAGAAGTTACAATTAGTATTTCATTGTATTTCAATTTATTGCAGTCATACAAACATTTCTCTTAATCTGCCTAGGAACGTTACCTTGGCTTCAAGACAGACAAATGTATCTTATTTCAAAGAGACTTTCTGACATATCACTTTACAAGATTAAAGGAAGTGATGATGCAAAGCTATATTAATACACCAGTGGTGTTAATCCACAATGGCCTACTCTCAGTCACATGATCAAATTTAACATAACTAATAACAATTCTTAAATGATAACCTAACCATTAAGTACACCTATCAACTTTCTTACTATATAGGCTGATAAATTTTAATGAGTAGAGTGTGACAGTCAGACAATCTTCACACATGAAACGAATCAAACAATCTTTACAGCTGAATGCGGTAGAAACACTGCCAAGTCACTCTGAAAATGGTCGAGCTTTCCTCCCTCTTCTCTAGATGAGGAAGGCGTTTATTTTAAGATATGGGGGATAGCAAGGAATGCATCCAATGTGACGAGGTCCTCATCTCATGCTGAGACCTGCCTCACAGCTCTACAACTCCACATACAGACCGGCCACATGGCCCTCTCACGCATAGCCCTGTTTGTAACGTGAGATCTACTTCTGACATTCAGGTTTCATCATTATCTCTGACGCACTCGTTGCAGACACCATTTGAGATATCCACATCCTATCTTACAGTATGCCATGTAGGTGTAAACACACAACATCCCCCACCCCCATATGCATTCACTGTAAGTGGAACTGTCATCATCAGTATGGATCCTTACTTCCCCACTTTATATTATATTGTATATTGTATTGCTCTGAAGTGATACCGATGCAGTAAAACCACACTCTCACATGGTCAGAATGACTCACTTAAACTGTATCCTTTCAATGCCAAACTATTTTTTTCTAATGGATAGCATGTTCTGACTGATCTGTACTGTTAATACTTATATCACACTATAATCCTTTGGCAATGAGTCTTGCACTGTTTGTGTTCGCTATCTATGATTTTCTACAAATAGCCAGGATGAACTATGTTCTTACTGTGCTTCAGATGTTGAGACAGTTTGAGCTTTGGGCCTGAAGTAGCTCATCTGGTATCTTGTCACACAAACACATTAGTCTATAAATAACTCTCAAGTGGCTGCCACACAGGAGCACTGAATGGTCAACAAGATGTAACTCACCTCAGCAGGGACTGGAAGCCCAGACGTTGGTAATTCTTGTGGAACTCGACCATCTGCCTCCACGCACACCTCCATGGCCTCCACAGCCTCATCAGCTTCCTCCACATTTGGCTCCACAGAAGCCACAATGCTCTCACATTGTTTATGAGCTGGAGGGAGATCTGCTGTGGGTAAAACACTTTCCTCTTGTTCATATCCATGCAGTATCAATGGCTTCGGTGACTTTTCTGTATCCACAATTACCGAACGCTCCTTCGGCCTGTCTGTCTCCATAGGTACAACCTCATCTGTGAGAGGTTTGCAAACCTCTGGTTTGTCTTCCGGCTGCACCCGAAATAGTGGCGGTGTTTGCTGTTGAGGAGGGCAAGGATACGATGGGGTAAGTGGGTATTCAACCTCTCTTTCCTCACTCTCCCTGTGATCGTGAGAGTCCTTCTTACTCTTACCAAAGAAGAAGTCTTTGACACTGTGGAGGACAGAGGAGATGGAGGACTGGATGTGGTGGTGGTCCTGATCCTTATGAGCCTTGTGTTTGTCTGAGCCATGTTTGGAGTGGCTTTTCTTATGTGACAGCTCTGACTGCTTTTCTCTTTCTTTCTCCCTCTCTATGGCTAGTTCTTGTTCTCTCCTTTTCTCTCTTTCCTGCTCTTCTGTGAATGCCTTTTCTATCTCTTTTTCCTCCCTCTCTTTTTGTTTCCTCTCTTCCTCCATCTCCTTTTCTTTATTGGCACTTGTGATTGAGGTATCCATCTCTGTGGGTTTCTCCACTCGTGACAAGTTCTGTTTCTCCTCAGAAACCTGGGAATGGAGTGTCTCTGCCAGAAACTGTGCCAAGCTCATGCCCCCATCATAAGAGTTTTCACCCCCATTTCCCATTGTGTGACTTCTGCTGCTGCTACTGCTGTTACTGCTGCTGCTCACTCCAGCATCTACACCATTAGTGATCTTCATTTTCTTTTTGGCCAAGGTCTCTGTAGGTGGAGACTTGGTGGGTGCAGTCTCCACATCATTTTCTGTGACGTTTACAGGGGCTGTCTCCCTGATGTCAGCGCTTACTCCATTATGTTCAACAGCAGATGCCTCCAGCTGCTCCACTACCTCTGGCTCCTTGACTGCTGGGCTCTCTTCTGGTGGTGGGATGGCCCGCTTCCTTTGGGCACGTTCAGGACTTCCCCGTTGTTGCTCCTGCTTAACGTTTTCTTTACCCTTCTTCTTGCTCTCGTCCAGCTCCCTCCTCTTGTTCTCTGCTTTCTGCTTAAGTTTGGCAAAGAACCGCTGATGGATCTTGTACTCGTTCATGGTGCCAACCTCCAAAACCCCCGAACAAGACACAATGCCCTTACTGTTGCTAGCTGAGGCCTGATAGATGGCTGCGTCATCTAAAGTGCAACTGGAAAGAGAGAGGGACTTATTAGTCCTTGGTAAAATATAACACAAGCATTTTTGCAAGGATGCAAGAACAACTAAGAGATGAATTGTTTTGCATACTTGTAAATATGGAGGGTGTGGGTTTTTCCATTACGGCGGATTTCATATTTTGGGAGTCCACAGTACCGGTCCATCTCCATATCATCTTTATACCATGTCAGTTCTGGGGCTGGGTAACCTGTAGACACGGATAGAGTATTATGAACAACTCATTACCTCCAAGACATAAACATTACAGTTCTGTTGCCACAATTTAATTGGTATAATGTATATGGTAGTATTTATCATGTGTGTGACACTGACACTGTGAGACAAAATGTGCAGCCAATATCCTGGTAAATGGATGACTAGTTGGGAAATGTTGAAGCAAACAAGGATGGAAAGGGGTGTTGGAATGGACATGTTTCAAGCTGTTGCATCATGGTTGTGATGTAAGACAGCTTGTTGTGACCAAACCCTAATCTCTACACGCATCTTGAAAAACCTGCTTGAATATGTAGTTTGATTGTGTAATTGCTGGTGCAGTTTAACAGTCTCTTACTAACTGTTGGGAAACCTCGTAACCTCCTTGTAAAGTGATGTATAATTTGAATCAAATCTAATGAATGATCATTTTCAGTAATAATCCTCTCTCTGAGATATCACTCGTAAAAGTGCACTCCTTTCTTTGTTCTCAGATTAAACACATCCTGTCTCCTCAGATCACAGACACTGAAATAATTCAGTTACTTCAACAGACAGCAAGCACAGACATGCAAAAGAAGGAAGACGGGGGATGTCAGTGTTGGCTTACCCGATACCACACAGGTGAATTTTACATTACAGTTCTCTGACACTGCCTTTGATTTCAAGGTGGTCTCAAAGGACGGTTGTATGTCCTCAGTCAGCTGAGCCATTACAGTACATAATGTGCTCCTGGATGGAAACAGTGTTGGATTCAAGTTTTAGATTGTCACATGATGCTACTTTCAAACAGCAATGGCAACATTTTCCAGTTCAGTATTGTTTGAGTGACGTCTTCACTGCTGGTCAGTGCATTCCAAATACTTGTTCATTCAACTGTAATTATGGGAAAACTATGTTAATCTAAACTATTGGTAGTGAACAGAGATTGGACGGAGACCATGTTTTCCTAAGGACTTGAACAGAGGACACAGTGAATTGCAAAGTGAGAAATCAGACAAACCAAAGTCGTCAATCTAATATTGACATCAACATAAAAACGCAACTCAACATTTGACAATAACACTTACATCACTGTTAAAAGGTGTGTGGGGTTTCATTCTTGGGTAAACTGGGGTGTTTGGTTAAGATGTTAGTTGGGAGGGATGTTTTAAAAGTATGGATTACCTCGTTGGCCTGTAGTGAGAATACCGTGAATAGCTATTTGGAGAAGAGGCAAATGAAGGGAATTTGTCAGTCACGTGAACTGAGACTGGCTTACATGGAACTCATCTTCACTTGTGCAATACAAATAAGAGATTTTAAACACTGTTATCCTCTTAGACAAAAGGAAAGCTTCTGTTTATTTTACCTTGCTTAGTATGCTTAATTTCTGGATTATGGAAATGGATCTCTGTGGTTAGACTGGCTTCACCATTTTCTCTTTCCAGTTGAATGACTTCAAATCTGTCAACTTTCAGATTCCTTATTTTGTTAATTGTCTTAAATTACTTACATAGTTTTTTTCCCCCTCTTGACCACCAAGCAATATGAACCTGTTTAATAAGAATCAAAAGTCTATGTGCTCTGTATTACACATGGAATATAGCTGAGGTTGTCTACCTGTTTTCAGGCCTCACATTGGAGAGGTAAGGATTACGAGTCTCTGAACGGCCATTGGAGGAGTTGCCCTCGTCTTCACTGAAGCTGCTTGTTCTCCCGTTGCCAGAAAAAGAACGAGCCATTGGCCTTCTGGAAGTCATTGTCCACTGAAGCACTCCACACACACACACTCAAAAAAATAAAATAAAATAAAATAAAAAAAAAATCCAATGGAATTTTTTTAAACCCTCAATGAACTCTTCCTTGTTCACGTCCACAGTTTGGAAAAAGTTGAATGCCCCAGTTCAGAGTTGAAGTGTGTTATCCATGTAATAGCCACTGTGAAACAAGAGAGAAGAACATTAAGAACATCATTAAATTTTGATTGAAATTAATGAAGAAAAAAATGTTTAAAAGGACAGGTCATTTGCTCTTACAAAACTCCAACACACTGTTCAGAGGCAATGCTGGTCCTCTCTGACCAAGCAAAGCACTTGCAGTGGAGCAAGTTATAAATAGGTTCAGCTATCAGGCTGTTGAGGGGCTTTTGGTGGTCAAACATAACCCTAACACATTCCATTTACTTCTAAGACTTTAACATACATTTAAACATATAAGTTAGATATTTTTGGTCAGCATAAAACATGGTAAACTTTCCAACTTACCATTGAAATGTTTTCAGTTGGTGCTTTGGAGCCTGAGTCTGACAGGCAAATCTCTGCAATTGTCAATCATGGACACGCATGTGTTGCCAGCAGGCCAGGGCCCTATTTATAGCAGGCCTACAAATAGGTGCAAGTGCACATCACATTTTCCGAAACTAGCCAATAGACTTAGTAAAGAAGCATAAAATCCAAAAGAAGTTGAATATAGTAAGAATCAATATAGCAAAAATCAAGAAAACATTTTTGCGGTCATGGTGCTACTCTAAAAATGCCCTGCTCTGCTCTGTCTTGATCCCTGTTATTAATGTTCAGAGTAGGGTGTCACATCTAGGTGAGACACTGCACTAAGTTACATGTGGACTTGCAAAACACAGTTGTGTTCAGATGAGTCCAGACAGCGTGGTTCATGATGTAGCTGTTGACGACTTAGGCTCGTTGTCCTGTGCTTTGCTCAAGCGTTAAGGACGGCCCCCCTCGCTTGATATTGCAACACATGGTCAAAACACAGCAACTCACCAGAGGTTCATATTTCAAATCATTTCGCAAAAAAGAAGGTTCAATTAACTTTTGTACACAGACTTTATACTTTGTAATTCCGTTAAATAGCGTACTGCATGAATCATGACTTTATAAAACAAATCACATGCCCAAATAATGTGGAAATTGTTCACTCAATCTCATTTTTAAACAGGTCATCGTCAGCCTATGTGCTTGCAATGTGATTGGGATGGCTTAAAACTTTTTCTAAATATTTCAGGAGCTTTAAATAATGAAGCAAATATTTAACCAAGAAAAAAGTTGTGTAAAACATTTAAATAGCACCTTCCATGCACAATAAAGCCAATGTGCCTCCAATGAAAACAGAATTAATAGATAGATAAGATAAGATAGATATAGATTGACTAGATGACTAAAGAATGACTAAAAGGTTGGCATCAAATGACCTCAGAGGCCTGGTTGGCTCAAATAGATGAGCAGACCTCACATTGCAGAGCCAGACTAGTTAATGCTTTAAATCAAGCAGTAGAGTCTAAACAGCTTTGAAAAAAACTCAAATTGTTCCCAAATCAATTTTTTTTTTTTTTTTTTTTAAAGACGTTACAATAGCTTTGATGTGTCTTGGCACTTTCAGTCAGGTCATTTAGGTGAACCAGGTGTGCTGATGGGAGAATTTAATAAAATACTTGGCATGACGGGAGAGGGTTGAACCACTTGTTTGGAACCACAGAAAAACATAGAAAAATACTTATTTATATGTAATAACATTTATGTCTAATATTTAAACATAAGGGGTGATCTCCTAATTCTTCGGGCCATAATGGTCACATTCTTTGATGCTTCTGAAGATATATCTGATCTATCTATCTAATCTAAAATAGTCAATCCTGATTTTTAGATGGTGGTGGTGATGATAATGATGATGATTATTGCTATTATTGTTTTTTTTTTTTTTTTTTTGGTGTTGTGGTTGTAGTTATAGGCCTATTCCTGTTGAACCCATTCCTGTTAAAGTTAACCCTATAAAGCCTGAACTATGAAAGAATTGGCAGAAAATTCCAATTTTTTGAAATTGAACCCTTTATTTAGTCCTATAATAAAATATATATAAGAAAAGAAAATCAAAAAATATGTTATTACACGACCTTTCTGGTGTATGATATATGATATGTACTTGAATTGACAAAGGTATGGTCCAGGGTGAACAGGGGGAAGTGTTCAAAGTTATACAACAGTATTTTGGTCAAGTATTGATTAAACTGAAAACGAAAAACGGAATTGAAAATGTGTATCATATATGATACAAATGGCTTTATAGGGTTAAATAGGTAGTTTGGGTAGTTTAATCCAGACCACTTTCACTATGTTTGTGAAAGTTAGTCAGTGGAGTTAATCCACTTTTACAGCAACATTTTTTCCCAATGAACTCAGCCCATGTACGGCACATGACAAGAAGTCATTGGCTTGATCCTTACCGTAATGGCGGTAGCCTAATTTGGCAGTGCAAAAGTAATTTGCAAGGCTCATAATACCCGTATGAGCATACTTGCCAACTCTCCCGATTCACGCGGGAGACTCCCGATTTTAACCCTATCTCCCACAATGCTCCCGGTCAGTAATTTATCCCGCTAATCTCCCGATTTTACACTGAAGGGAACAAGTCAGACTGTGGGGGGTATTTGTCGCAATATCTGGCCATAGCTGCCAACATTCCCGTTTTTCCCAAGTTTCTCCCGTATTTTAGACTCATCTCCTGCCGCCCTCCCGTTTTGTCTTTTCTCCCGGGAATCTCCCGTAATTTGCAAGACCCAATTTTGTTTGTTAATAATAATGAGAAGCGCACAATAACAAAGGTTTTATTTTGAAAGCCCAGACCGGAAGCCGCCGCAGCTCAGTCAGTTTAACAGAAGTTGAAACACACGGCGAAATGTTTTTAACTGTAAATAAAAGCGCACATTTTTCAGCCTGTGTCAGACAGTGCCGAGTTTACTGACTAATTATTAAAAACCTGGATGTGTTGTAAATATCATCTTTTGCTGCTGACACCCCCCACCCACAGCCACAAAAATCTCCCGGATTTTACTACTCAAATGTTGGCAGGTATGGTATAAGTTTTGACTGTTTGTTTGTGACATGTTTAAAAAACGGAACCCTGTGATAATAAGCTATGATTACTGAAGGAAAAAAAAAAAAAAAACTCAGCAAGTCATGGTTTCCAATCAGTGCTAGATTCAGACTTTTCAGGCGCCTATATTACAGACATGTACGTGCTTTGTTGTTCCGGGAAAGGGGATGTCAATTTGACAAGCACTCTAGATTCGGTTTAAGTTGGGGAGATTGTGAGAAGGGAAACATTGTGTGCCCGAGATCCGGCAGCTACTCTCGTAGCTGAGGGCAGGTATGTACTCAAACCTGTGTTTATTATTAGGAATGTCGATCAGTCATTTTCGAGTTTAGTTTTGTTTTCTTTACAAAGTGAGTTTTCCCCTTTCTTATGATACAGTTATGGTAACTATATGAGAATTGACAAAGTTAATTGAAAATGCCTTTTGAAGACTCCTATTATAAAGTTGTAACTATACAGTCATGGTAACTATGACTGCTATTGTTACTTCCACTTGTAATTATTTTGTCACTGTCCCCTTCTTTGGTGATAATGCATACAAACATAGGAAGTCATTCAAAAATAAGTCTCTTGTTTTGTTTCTTTGAAGTGCCTCACCAAAAAGACAGCCATGTCCATGCTGCCTAATGCTGGCATTTTCCAGAACAAGGAGGAAAATGCAGTGATGACTCAGTACCCTTCCAAAATCTTTCGAATAATGATCAGGGGTATGTGGCAGCATAATATTTATCAGTGTCACTTTATAGAATGAACAAAATATGAGTTCAGATAATCAATATGCCTTTGTTGTTGTTGTTGTTTCAGATATTGTCATTGTGCGCCACCCTTTCTCTGTGTGTGTACCGGTGAACTATAAGGTGACCCTGAGTGTCTGTGCTGAGGGTACAGGAGTCCTGAACTACCAGTGGTTTACAGCTAATGAACAGGAGGTATGTTGAGGTTGTTAATTATAAAATGGAATGAGGAAAAACCTTTATAGCCGAGGGGAAATCTTTGCCACAACCTCTCAGTGACCCATGACCACCTTTTTTCTCCCTTTTCCTTTGCACAGTATTTCCATGGGTGTCTCTGATTAACCTAGCTATGATGATTGATCTCATTTTTTTTTTTTTTTTTTTTAAGGTTCCTGGCGCCACTCAAGCAGAACTGACAGTCAGAGCTCAGAGATCCCAGCTGTATGTGTGTCGCGTTAATGACCAGTATTGCAACTGTGTGTTCAGTGAGTGGGTGAAAGTCAAGGTGCTGGATGTTAATTCAGGTACGCCATGTGTCACTCTCTGTAGTTATTTATAATGCAGCAGCGTGGTGTTATGTGTAATTTGTTTTGTTTTTAAACATCATATATATTTGCGATATAGTCTGTTGCTTGCAAATGCTGCGGGCTTGAATACCCTGTTCTCTCTTGACAAAATTAGCTCTGCCGGGACAGTGGCAGGGGGAGCCCCATATTGCTGTGAACCCTAAGCCCCAGACAATCCGGCAGGGGGCGAAACTTACCCTGCGCTGCGCTGCCTTTGGCATCCCCACTCCACACTACCAGTGGTACAGAAACGGTCAAGCACTGCTGGACAAGACTAGTGACACGCTGCAGGTGAGGATGAGAGAGAGGAGTGTTTACTTACTTACCTCAGGGCTGGTTGTCAGTGTTTACTCTGTTCCATAGTTACTGTGTCATTCAACTGGCTGAGTGCCATGCAGCCCTCACCAGTCATGTAATGGATGGTGATGGATTTTGAAAATTTGGTTAATATTTTGCTCAAGGTTTGATTTGCGGTGAAGTAATACTGCGTGTATGGGCATAACCAGTCAGACAAACAATAATGGGAACATGATCTCCTGTTTTACCTGCAGATAGACCATGCAACAGCTGACCATGGAGGATCATACCTGTGCTCTGTGTCTAACATATTAGAAGAGAGATGGACAGACCCGGTTGATGTTGACATAGGTAAATTACAACAATATTGTATTTTAGAAATTCAACAAGATAGTGTATTCCATATTGCTAAGATGACATCGCACGTTTCCACATTCTTGCAAGAGTTTGAATGTATTTCCCCCTTTCTACTTCCCCCATTGTCAGAGATAGTCGCTTATTTAGAGATTTTTCCCCTTAATCCTCTCAGTGATTCCACTGATTTAGTGCTTAGACATTAAGTGTTTTCCACTCTGCTAAGGATTGGAGGTACTTTCCCCATCTCTACAGACTAAAAAGGAAGTTGACAGACTCCAAATAGTACTCGGGCAGAGCTGTAGACACACAACAGGAAAGTGATGTAAAGTGAAACTGGATACTGCAGTGTTTCTTCTTGTTGCCGTTTAAATGGTTTATGTTGTGGCATGTAAACTGTACAGAGCTCAATTGTTTGACTGTTTATTTAAAGAGGATGCTCCACAAGTGCTGCCCTGGGCAGTATCACAGTGTTTGAGATCTGCTATTGTGTTACTCTGATTGTAAAATATATATATATGTATTCTTTTTCTTTGTTGTCCTCCTTTTCCTGTCCTCTAGTGTCGACTGACCAGCGTCCTCCTCCAGCTCCCACAGGTATATTTCAATGGAAAAAAAAATGCAGTGTCAGCTCATGCTGTTTTTAGATTGAATTTTGTGTGCTATGACAGTATGTAGGAACCATTTGTGTGTTGGTATTTCCTCATGTTACTATAATTAGAATTCCATTTTGGTCTTTATTTTAGCCAGCGACAAAGTAGCTCTTCTTATTGGCAACCTGAATTACTCCCACCACCCGGGCTTGATGGCCCCCACTGTGGATGTACATGAGCTAGCCAACCTCCTACAACAGCTTGGCTTCAGAGTGGTTTCCCTCTTGGATCTCACCAGGGAAGAGATGCTCGCAGCCATTGACAAGTTCATCCAGCTGCTTGACAGGGGTGTATATGGTGAGAACAATATGTGCTGATGCATTGTCTTCATATTTTAATAATATCAGGAGTGTTAATTCTGGAATATCCTCTCCTTAATTCATGTTTGTCCTCAGAGGAATGCTGACAAGATTATACAGAGATTTTGTGGAAACAAACATTTCAGACTACGTTGCTTTGTACTTTTTTCAGCCCTTCTCTGTTGTTTGCTCATCGTGAGTCATGAACCCACCCTTAAAAATTGTTTGCCTGTCTTGGCTAAGCTTGATTTAAGTGGGCAGATAAGAGATGGAAAGACGGGGTGTGAGCCTTTTAATGTTCAGAGCCTGCCTTGCTATATATAGCACTTTCTAACCGCATGTAGTTCATTGAGATGGCAGATTTATTTAGCATTCGAAGAGGGTGTTTAGCAACCTAACAAGCTGTCAGCTTAACTTCTCCCTTTGACCATGTGTTAACCAATCCTACAGTGTTACAGCAAAACAGTAGAGAGCATATAAGGACATAAAAACGCCTAATGATTAATCACCGGAGCTTACAGCCTGAAGTAAACACATTCTTTCTCCTTGTAAAATACACTACTGTCATAAATCAGTACAAAAGTAAATGTATTAATATTAAAGCCATATAACCAACTGCCTGATTTATTAAATAATAGATGAGGTCAGTTTATTGTACAGTGAAAAACATCATAAGAAAACTACATTGTGGTGTCAGAATATTCACTTTTACTATCCTGTCATCTATTTGATGAAAAATGAAACAGACATAGATCAGAGTTTCAGGTGAAGAGCCAGAATGTGTACGTGCTTTCAAATGTGTCAGATAGACCTCAGACATCCTTTGGTTGCGCAGTCACTTTCATCTATGAAACATTTCTTGTTAGGATTGCAGCTGCTGTCCGTTGTTCAATCTCAGGGCTGTGGATTGTTTCAAGTATAAAATGATTATAGATGATAATAGTGTTGTACTGGTGACTAAATGTGATCTTGTCATTCTTGGCAGGCCTTTTCTACTACGCAGGCCATGGGTACGAGCGCTCTGGGAGGAATTACTTGGTAGCTGTTGATGCGCCACAACCGTACCGACCTGAAAACTGTGTGTGTGTGCAGAGGGTCATGCTGAGCATGCAGCAAAGGAGGACTGCGCTGAGTGTAATCCTGCTGGATACTTGTAGAAAATGGTATTTTCATTGAGATATGACCATCAAATATAGATTTTCAGCAGATATGTTTATTTCAGTCAATTTTTACTTTATCAGTATGTTTGAAGAGTTTCTGATGATTGCATCATTCTTATGTTAAAAGCTGCCTTTAACTTTTTCAAGGTACAACCAAGACTGCATGTCATCAGTTATCAAGCCCTTGGAGCCCAGTGGAAATACTGTTTATGGTTATGCCACGTATGTACTAATACTGTATCACTTGATTCATTACAAAAATGGATTACCAATGCAATTAATCAGTGTGCCAATGCAAGCAATATTTGTGTAGTGTGAGAATATGTGTAAGAATATTATTGGTTTATGAAATTATTATTTTTTAACCCATGCAACATGTTTCTTTCTTTAAAGAAAATCCAAAATAAATCTTGGCTTGTCATCTGCGGTGGTGGTATAGACCACCACAGATAACCACCACCATTTAACAAATTTATCTTTGCAGGTGTGAAGATGCTGAGGCTTTCGAGGTCCAAGATGGGGGAAAGAGCACAGGAATCTTCACTAAATACTTGAACAAACACATCCTACAGCCTGAAAAGGTCACCCATGTCTTGGAGCAGGTGTCGGAAGGTATGTGCACTGCTGCTGTCATGTTTTTGATGAGATGATGAATATCTTACATGTTGCTCTGCCACTAGCAGTAGATGTTTTTTTTGGATCATGCTGTGATTTTAGCAGGTGAGTGGAGGTGGTGTTTACTATAGTGTGACGGGTTGTTCCATTAAAACTCAGTAAATAGAGCTGAGGGGAACAATATGTTTTGCAGTCTGTTGGGTAGAGCACAGACAAGTTGATAACTCCCGTTCTCAATCACTGCCAACTCATTTTGAGGTTGTTTACTAAGGACTTGCAAGTAGCTGTGGCTGGGCAGGGGTGGGGACTCATCATGTTGTCCCCTCCTGAGTGTGTGTTTGGTCGTTTGATCTCTGTAATAGCATAATTTTGGGGGGTAGTGCTGCATTAGCATGTGACCTCATTCTCTGGAAATTCACACTGTTGGCTGGAGAACAGCGAGAAACCCGAGATCTGCAGAGTCAAAGACAGCTGCCGCGCTGTTTGTGCGCCCCCTGCCACTGCTCACACGGGCCGGGCTTCCTCACAAATCAGTCCTGCTACTAGGAAAGGATGCCCTGCTGACAGCACTGTGCGTGTGTAGCAAATGAACCCACTAGAAACCACTAATGAACCACATGAATCATTTCCTGTAGGCCTCATTAGTTTGACTTTTGCCTCTTTGTATTTTTCTGATTGGAAATCCCAGAGCTACAATATGGACAGTGGCTTATTGAACAAATTGCCAAGTGTCCCTTGTTGACTTTTGATCTCTGCTCATCTTATGTGGGACATATTTAGAAATGGAAAGAGAGATGTTGATGATGAACAGCTGTCTTCTCATCCAAAATGAGAACATGAGGAAGACAGCTTGCGGAAAATATTTCTGAAGCTATCTTCTCCAAAGTGAATCTGTATCCAAGGTCTTGAATGGGGTTTTGCTCCCTAATTTCCCTTTTCTTCTGGCCAACAGTGTCACCCTGAATCTTGTGAGAAGTTGCAGTATAAATGTATTGGTGCTACAGGCCTAGTGATTATCTGCTTTTTCTTTGACCCTCCTGATGGCAGATTTAGGCAGAGACCCACTAGTCACAGGCAAGCAGGCGGTGGAGATCAAACACACCCTGAAGGAACCACGTTCCCTCACAGATCCAGTCAGGACCACGGGCCACACGAGGGAACTCCACCTGCGAGACGCCTGCTGGAAACAAGCCAATGGTGAGTTGATGAAAACGCCACAAGCATTTTAATGACTCCAAATCTCAGTTTTTCTTTGATATCGTTATTAAACAGCACTAATGTCAGTGCAAATTGATGAGTAAGTTTATGTAAATTAAATTCTCGATCTCAGTGGATGTTACCTCAGTGCAATTATTCATTTAAATATCAGCTTTAGGAAAGCACTTTTCATAAAGATTCCCATTTCTTCATCTGATGTCAACCTGAAAGCAACAGACTGTGCTGTTCACTGTTCCTCACACCTCCCACACTTCAGCATGTGACAATTACATGTACGAAGAAGCACATACATTGTGGTCTCCTCTCCTGTTTGTGGTTAAACAAAACAGGAAACCGGTTGACATGACTGGTTGTGTTTTCCTGTTTGATGGAAGGATGTCTTCTTGTCACAGCACAACTTCCTCAAATTTACTTTTCTACTTTTGAAATGGAATATTCTTGTCATGGATTAATCTGAGAATCCCCTCACTTTCCCCCAGATTAAATGGAAGATAAACCACCAACTATAATTAATATAGCAGCGTAAAAAGTCCCTAATGTGGTTAATCAAAGGCTAAGCAAAGTCAGACTTACTTTTTGAAGAATTCAATGCTGTATAAAGAAGTACAGCCTAAATAAAATGATTTAAAAATATGTTATCACTGGTCTTAAGTGTGTCTAAGAGAGGATGTCCTGTCAGATGGTGAATTCATCTTTTTTTCTTCCTCTTTAGAGCTGCCCCAGAAAAAGCGGCTGGTGTTTCTTTGTGGGGTTGAGGTGGAGGTCAGCTTCTCAGCTCTGTTCTCTAACGTCATCGTAGCTTTTGCCACCGTGAAGAAAACAGGACCCATAGCCCAGGACTGCACTGTCACTCTCACAAGCATACCAGTAAGTGCTCTTATTGTCTCTTGAAGCTATCAGACATGCAATATAAATGCAGTTATTGCCTGTCAGTGCAAAGTTTAAAGTGTTTTTCAACATGAAGTTGAAGAGATTAGATTATAGTTAGCAAGTGTTCAGTTTCTATTGTTGTGATGGCCTAAGCCCTCCTGTTACCTTCAATTTTCAAATAAAAATATTAGTAATATTGGTAAATATATTAATATAATAATAACAACAGTTGTTGTTGTTATTACAACAACAACAACAACAACAACAACAATAATAATAATAATAATAATAATAATATACAATAATAATATAATAATAAATATTTTTTATCAACAGGGATCAATTTGACCCCAGTAAGTTAAACCTCCAGAAAATTATTATAAAATATTTGTTCACCCACATTTATGTGTCAGGTAGTTTATGTGTTGTTGACTACCTAAACAGAACCTTTATATAACTCTCTAACACAGTATCACTCTACTGCAGGCGTGGTTATGTTAGCTCCATCCAAAACAACTACAGCAAATGTGTGTAAAATGTTCATATTTCCTATATGATTTATACAGCTAAAAAGCCCAGGGTCAAACTGACCCCAAAGAACAGATACAGATCACTGAAAATATTTCATCATGTTGATTTTTTGTTTACTCAGTTGTCCCCATTAAATTAGGAAAAGTCTTGAAGTGTGAAGCAAAAAATATATCATGTATTTAGAGGAGTTAAACATTGAATGGGATCAAACTGACCCCAAAGATAATAGGAGGGTTATAATAGTGTCCTGGGAGTGTAGATCCAGTACAGCAGATGATTGTCTAAAGTCTTGAACTTTATGGCAACATCCTTTGAAATCTGATTTATTAGTGAGTATATTAAACATTAAAGTTCAGGGTAAAATCTTTTCTCCTTTTTCCTCATGTATACTTGCAAACGTGTCTGCATCACGAATTCCTCATGGCTTACCATGAGAACTACCAGCAGTTTCCACTGAGCAACAGTAATTTCTCAATGATCACCATTCATGGCCAAGTTTCACATCTCTGAGGAAGTTTTGCCCATATTTGGACTTCCTGGCTGCTAATGCTGAAGTGAGGAACATGCAGGAAGTAGTAATTTGGTTTCCCTCTCAACGACTAACCCTTGGACCACACTGGCATCTAGTGGTCCATTTCATAATGCATTCATTTCTAGGACTGCATTATGTTGTGTTGCAGCATTCACATAGTGCAGTCACTGTAAAAGAAGCAGATCATTACTGAGACTATATTTGAAAATGTTTGATATTAGCTGATTAAATACCGCTGACACTGATGCATCTTTTATCCCACTCTCTCTGACTCTGTAGGCAACAGAAGACATATTCTCTGGTCCTGGCAGATCTGATGAGATGGACTCACTACTATTTAGGCAATCAGAAAACCCAGACTGTACCCTGCGGCTGTGTGCTCTTCAGAAGCTTCAGGTATTAAAACACTGATATAGAATGTGTCCCCATGCTGATCCTTTTATGTTTTCTCTGAATGTTCAACATCATCAAAGTCCAAAGATGAATGATTCGTTTTGTGGAATAATTCTAATTCTAATTTGTTTATTCTTCTCCTTTGTTAGAAATCGCTGGTTATCAAGGTGGATCTACACTATACTGATATGGACAATAAGCTGCGCCTTACAGAAAGCCAGCAGATGGACATAGGAAAGCCCCTGGTGGCATCATGTGAACTGTACAAGAGAAATCAGGCAGGGACAGCCAAGAGACAAGAAGGCGCTTCAGCTCAGAGTATGGGCATCATTTCAAGCAGCAAGCCACCGCTGTGTCAGACTGTGCCCGGCTCATGTCGTCCCTTCACCAGAAAAGCAGAATGCACAGGCAAAGTCACAGCTGCCAGGAGCAACGAACCTGAAGAGAACGACGAGAACGATTTTCAAGACCTCACTCTTTGACACTGAGCCTTTCTGGTTCGGATATTGTGTATATTTTTGATCCACATGCTGTACATTTATCAGTGTGATTAGGAATTCCTCATTACTAATCATGAATTTCCTCCTGTCAGATGTTTTTTGAGTGAAGTAGTGAATAATGAATGAATGAGTGAATGAAAATTTGAATGGCTGTACATATTTGTTGTGTAGTGACTTTTTTTTAAATTATTATTATTATGTCACCGGATCCTTCGGTTCTCAGCTTAACACTCAAGAAAAATAAACACTTTACTTAACCGCTGGTTTAAGCATAAACTGTGTAATTATAATTGTAATAATAATAATAATAATAATAATAATAATAAATAATAAATAATAGCGGTGGCTCACACTGGTTCATCAGTTGTACGCTTAAACTGTAAATAAATGACAGTAACTTTGACTCAGAGTTTTAATTCCCAGTCTATCAAATGACATCAGTTTCTCTAAATATGAAAGGTAAAGGTCTAGCTACTTTATCAGCACTTTAATTATGGCTCTACTCACATTGCATGTAATGGAATGAGGGTAATGGTAAATGGTCAAAATGATTTGTCAGTTCCAGTTCCAGGTCAAAACAAAAACAACACTAAGCAAAAAGCGAATTACACTGATCAGATAATTGCTAAAACTGGATGTGAAAGATGACACTTGGAATTACAACCTGTAAATTTTTTGTTTAGCTGTAGCTCATTTTCTGAGCTTATTTTGGCAGCTGGCAGTAATTTAGGCCACTAAAAGGTTATGCCCAAGAAGCCTAAAATATTAACTTTTCAAGAAAAAAATAAAAGACTTAACTTCACTTTTGTGCCGAAAACCTGACGCTTTTAGTTGTCATCAATCAATTTATAATGGAAAAGGCGGACGATTTTGTGCTGCAAAGTGGTGTCCTCTAGAATGACTGTACTCTTAATCGTAATAACTAATTTGATAGAGTCAAATAAAAGTTTCAGGAGAATTCATTGGCTGACATAACGGGTGCTATGGTAAGTTAAGCTCAGCTGATACAAGTTTATTCCTATTTGTGTTGGACAAACGTAGTCCCACGTGCCTAGGGTTGTGCTCGAAAGTAACATTACTGGGTACTAAGTTATAAAGTGACAGATTAATGTTGAGAAAACTGCACACAAGTTAACATCAGCTTCTTGTCCACGTCTTGTACGATAAAATGGACGATAACTAGCAAATGAGTTATTGTTGCAAAATCCTAACGTTAGCTATGTGCTAATGTCAGCTATCTAATGTCCTGAACAAACTGAGAAGTGACGTCGTCTGCTGCTCTTGTAACTAATACTTGAAATATTATAGGGACATATTACAGTACAAAGTCTGTACAAGGGCATGCTAAACTAAGCAATGCGTTGTTACGTCACAGATTATTGACCGTTTTCAGCCGCTACATTCTTTCCAACAGTGTGAGTTTTGTTGTAAACGGCAGGCAGACGAGTACATTAAGCAAGTTCTTCCCCTTCTCTTCCACCAGCCCCGGTAGCTCGCCGTGATCGTATAGTGGTTAGTACTCTGCGTTGTGGCCGCAGCAACCCCGGTTCGAATCCGGGTCACGGCATTGCGAAACAATGTCACGGCATACGGGCTGACTTTTTTCTTTATGATAGTCATGTACTTTGTCCTGTTTTTACTTTTTACTGAAAATTTGTATCTAAATTTGTGTACACATTTATTGAGGCCATGCGTATTGTGTTACGGCTTACTGTATGTCCTTTAGACACCCCTAGAATAGCAGTAACAAGTTAGCCAATGGACTCCGGCTAATATTTTCTCTTAACAAGTCCCATCTGAGAACGCTGTGTAGTTGTATTAGTGAACGCGTATATCATAGTATGAATTCATATAAATTTAAGCAGGGTGGTAACACTATGGTAGAGCGTGATCAAAGTATTTCTCCTTGTAACGTTACGTTATCTCATTGTGCTTGCCTCCTGTGAATGAAATAACCCTGAAATTGCATTGTCAGTCTTGTTTCTGGAGCTCCCCTATGCCTGGACCCCCGTCTAGGACGCTTGGCGGTCCCCAGACCGTTGTGTATTTTACTACTACTGACCACAAGGGGGCAATAGTAATTTTTCTTCATTGTACAGCGCACCAGCGATGACTGGCCTGAGGGTGGCAGGCGAACTCAGGCGTTGTTCACTGCATAACAGGAGGAGTTATAATAAATAATAGCTGATGTCCTAATTTTAGTATGTCTGGCTTAAAGTGTAGCACATCACTACATGCATTTACACCCATCCAGCTCCAGCCAGACAACTTTGATAGTTTACATTTGAACATTGTACTATTATACTTACACTGAAATATCTGTACACCTGGCTAATGGCTTCTTGTCACCCATGGCAGCATGTCAGGCTGGAATAATTTTTCTTCCCTCAGGCGAAGGATGAGTATGCAAATCACTTAAGGAACACCTAATAACCCAGCATATGGACTGCAACAGGCATCTTGATCCAATCACTACTTTTGGTCGGGGGGTACTTGGTAAGGCAAATCAAGAGGTCATCAGTACTGTGAGTCCCACTGGGGATGCTAAATGAGGACGCGTGGTTTACATCAGCTGTCCATACAAATGAAGCCAAGGCATTAAAGCCATCAATCAGTCAGTAGCTTTGCAAATTAAACGTATAGACCCATATTTAAGTTTTAACCCCATAAGGCATATCTGACAAACCTCACAGCTGTTGAGGTTCAGGTGCAAAGGTAGTCCTTAGGATAATTGTAGCTTTAGAAAAATAACATTGGGTATTAAGTGCAGAGAAATGCCGCACATTCCCGTTGGTTGTGTTTGACGTCAGTCTTCGGCGGGACCGCCCTCTTTCTCAACTTGCAGCGGTGAATGGTGAGAGATGATCCGCCACTCGACCACAGACACACAAGGGTGAGCTACCTCTGGATCTGGATGCGGGCATCCCTGGATTCTGCTCGTCCTGGCACAGGCCTGCTGTACATAAACTCAATGGGACAACAATGGTCCGCACGTCGGCGGGCGAATCCGTGGCTGCTGCTCGTCTAGTGGAGCGGAAAATGTGGTCAATGTGACATTATTTGCATGCTGGTGTTGAGTTTATTGTTCTGGTCGTAGACGCAGAGCAGCAATTCTCTGAGAAGATGTTGAGCCGATTCATGAGTGGCAGCATCAGGAATCTTGAGAGAGAATACAACTGCACCGTCAGACTGCTGGACGATACGGAATATACGTGCACAATTCAGGTTAGTCACCTGTGCCTCCCTCATCCTGTCGACCACAGTTTATTCCCGCCGCAGAACAGATAATAGCGCTGCAATTGTCTCTGACCTGGCAGAAGGCGAGTGTTTCAGCATGGGGACTGCAAGTGCCTGCATGTCCCGCTGCTGGTGTGTGTGTGCCACAAACCTTTTTCCTAATTTCGACTGTATACACTTATTTTTGCCACTTCACCCAAACATTGCTTATCAAGGGGGGATTTAGGCAGTCTACGCCTAGCTCCACTGCGAAAATCCTTAACTGAAGTAGCAGGCTCTGATGGAGACACCAGGGAGTCCTGTAGGACAGACATGGATGACAGTTCACCCAGCAGTGTCAAAGTTGACATTGTCAAGATGCAGGATGCACGCAGCAAATTAGCCTACAGTTTGAAAGAGAGATGCAGTGGTAGGATGCGTCTTTGAAGATGCACTCAGGTTTTTCAAACTGTCTCTTAATTTGATGGACTTGCAGGTTTATTTGTGGAACATTCTACATTTTTAATGCTAGAACAATCAGTGGCTTAAATGGATAAATGAAGTAAGACAGCTGTGCATATGGAATAATATTTACTTGTATTAAAACAATGTACAAAATGTATTAATAATGGATAATAGTTATCATTTACAATCACACAAGTGTTGTAGCTCATGCAGTTTTGCTATAGTCTCTGACATCAATAATGCACATAGGCTATCCTGTTGCTATGTTAGAGAATAGAGCAGAGCATGCCTACTGCACAGTACTTAGAAACATTCATACGAGATTGAATAATTTTAGACAGTGACCACAGCAAGCAATTATTAATGTACAATATCTTCTTTCCCATCAGACATGGCCCGTTGCTTCAGTGGAGAAGAAAACTTTGATATTGTTATGTGAGACATTATTATTGTGAAGGCAAGGCCCAGGTATTAAACCATGTCTTTCTTGTACTTTTGTCTCTCTGCCACAAAGCTTGCTTTGATGGTTGTGTAGTTTTATGTTCATCCTGATGTCATCAAAGACAAAAGTGAGAGGGCCCGTCAAATCAATTACAAGATTTTGTTTTTCTTTTCTGGATGCTGTTAAGTTGTGGGGAAGGCTCGTACTGCAATCCCAGGAGGCTCCTTTGACTAGCTAGCAACATGCAGGCATATCAAAGCTTCTCCGTGGGAACATTTAACCTGAAACACTAGCAAGACACACGTTATTGTTGTGACTTTGATATGCATTGTTTGCTGCACGCTATATTGCAACTGAGCCTCTCGTTCTGCCGTGAGAAAGCATGTGATAGATACTGCGATCACTGTAGGACGGTGATCGTGTGCCCAGTTTGTAAACAGAGCTGCGTCTCTGTTCGAGGGCTGACCAGAGCTGGAGCTGGGCCAGATGGACTGTGAAGCCAGCAGGTGTGCTGTTTGCAGCAGTGTCGTGTGGACTGGCTGGCTGACGTCAGCAAGCTGCAAAGAAGGAGGGGAAGGGAGTCAGAGAGGAGAATGCTCCGGCTCAGTTGTGTGACTGTCTGGCATCCTGACTATCTCCTTGTCTAACACGGCCCTGGGAGGGAGGCAGGCCAGTCCACCTGACTAATCGTACCGTTGGAGTGTGTTCCTCATTTGCCATTTAGCTGTAACTTTGCCTTCCCTTCCAGGCTACCAGATTGCCAAACACCCAGGATTCCAGGACACCTAGACTGGGAATGAGCAGTTAGAGGCATAACTAGGTCATATATTCTCTCTCTCTCTCTCTCTCTCTCTCTCTCTCTCTCTCTCTCTCTCTCTCTCTCTCTCTCTCTCTCTCCCTCTCTCTCTCTCTCTCTCTTTCTCTCTCTCTCTCTTTCTCTCTCCCTCTTTCTGTCTCTCTCATTTTGCTCTCCTGTTTCAACAGTGTGCTGAGATTCTATCCCCACTAGACCTGTCTCCATTACACTGATCGTTTCCCTAAACTGGTTAATGGCTCCAAATTCAGATTTGCCCCTGGCTTAAGTTAGCCTCCTTTCTCTCACATCGAATCACATCTCAGCATCTTTGCCCCCGATGTTCCTGTCAACAAAGACACCTTCACCAGAGGGAACATTCAATGGCGTTTTAATGCAAAATAAAATAAAAACCAAGACTTTCAGTAGATAGCTTTCACATGGAGGGCAGAAAATGTCTCCATCTTGATAAAGCAGAGGCAGCCTAATGCACAACCTTAAGTTTTGCCGTAATGAATTATGGATCTTTCCAGTATATTCGGGAGATGAAAAGTGACTGCTCATCATTATACAGCTCTGTAGATTTAGCTCTTATCTAGATGCAGGTTGATGGAAGTCGCTGAAATCCTTCTTTGCTCCAGGCCTTTTCTGCTTTCTGGTCTGATGCTCTGTCACAGCAGAGTCAAACTGAGAGTTTAGTGGCTCTTCACATTTCTATGTCGCATCTGAATAGCAGCTAAACCACATAAAATAATGCTATTTTTTAAATCATATTCCTGATTATATTATTTGTCCAAAACCCGGCAAGGTACGTCCATACTCATGAATGCAGCATCTTGTAGAAATGGCAAAACTCTATTTCTGAGTTAGCTCTCATGCTTTTGTGTGATGTTCTTTTTTTTCTACATATGTCCCTGTAATGTTCATTCGCACAGACAGAATGCGCAAAAAGTGCTCATGCTTTTATGAAAACGCAGCGACATCGATGAAGTCTGTTCAGCTCCTGAAGCAAAGCTCGCACATTATTCTAATTTAGCTCTTTCAGATGCATTATTGATGAGCCTGAGACCTCTTCACTCAGGTTGTTTATCCCGTGTTTTCTGCCCTTTTAAAAGTTTTGTCTGCCGGCTTCTTCATCCACTGAAGCCTTGAAAACACCACTGTTGCACACTCGTGTCCTCAGATGCTATTATTTATTCAGGATCTCTCTTCTTAACAGGGCCTCTATGTCTGTTGTTTGTGTTGAAAAGGTATTGTGTATTTTTATATGGGTGTATTTTTATGTGCGTGGGGAGACAGGGCACAGAGAGGAAAAGAGCATTTACACACATAGGGAAAGTGGCGTCGGTCTGTGAAAGTATTGTGCAGCTTTTTAAGGAGATTTATATGTCCCAGCGTGTATTTCTTGGAAGAGTAGGATGTGCTTTTCAATCCCATATCTGTGTTGTAATCAATAGGTTTCCCAGTCCTTCTTTTTCAGATTACTTTCACTGGCATTTCCCCCCAAACTTTTTCCTGTTTTTTCTTGTGTTCATAATCACTGCCTGTGTTGAAATAGAACTTGCATTGTACTTATGAGGCACTCCGTCATCAGCGTAAATCTTTTCTCATTATGAAAACCCACCAGTGTTCTGTGTACGTGCTTCCAATTAATTAGGGATTTATTGAATGACTGTCAACACAGTGACGTGGCCCCCTCTTTTCCAGATACACAGTTAATTATAGCTTACACCCTGTGGAACATATGATTGCTCCTGCTGCTCTAATAGCTATTTTGTTTGAGGACACCACAATCACCAACAGCTTTTTGGGGGCATTTTTGTCCCATTCAGGGGAGGGAAGCTGAAGAAGATGTAGTGTTAAGAGATGAATTGGTATGCCGTGTTTGCTTCCATTGCATGTTGTGAAATTTAAGAACTTTCTGCCCTTCCAAGTAGTAGGCTAGAGCCATTATGTTTGCACCGGTGGGTGCTCCTGTATGGGATCTGCCTCTGTGCTGAAGAGGCCAGGGGATGGTAGTTTAGGGGGGGTGGCTTACTTTGAGGCACGGTGCCAGGGTCTCAGCTGTTGCTACGGTGACTCCACAGTTACTCTGACAAAATGTGAGATCACTCTGCTCAGGATATCCCCTTCCAAAAGCCTTGACAAAGGCTGGGCCATTAGGACTCACAGAATAGAAGAGGAATGTGATTTATTCCTTGAATGCTATTGGAGGGTACCAGCGATGAGGTGACTAATGTCACACCCACCTCAACCAGTGCCATCCCCAGACTGTCCCGCTCTTGTCCTGACCCAGAGTCAGTCTGGCTCTTGCCATAATTCCCATTCTCACAGGAGATATCCAAGCCTGTCTTTCTGTTTTTTTTTTCTGCATCTGTATAACTAAATATCTTCATTGCAGACATCAAGGCCACATCCACACAGTGGTGATTTTTTTTCTTTTTCTTTCCATTGTGGGCTCTTGTAATAGCTATGCCTAAACCAAAGCAGCATTTTTGCCACTAAAAAAAAAAAAAAAAATTTGAAAAATGATTTCCACAGTGATTTTTTTTTTTTCAAACGCTGCTCAAACTTCACTTCATTGCAGCTGTTAATAGCAGATACACTGACCTTACAAAGCTGTGACTTTCATAATGGCAGCCATTCTCCATTATTTTCAACAATTTGTATGATTTGTAACTTTAAATAGGAGCTTTACCTCCTTATTTGTCCATATGAATGACCCGCATAGTTTTGGACTTTATGTTTATGTATTTGCATTTGGTACTCAGTGATGTCAACAAATCTGCACCAGTCACACTTTAGCAACTTTGCAAATGGTTGTATAGCAGAGACTTGTGTGTTTTTGGGCTATATTTTAATGATCTAAGTGCATGGGCTGAAGAACATGTGCATTTAGGGCGTGTCCAAATCAACTTTTCCTTTTTTAATGGCTGAAAAAAGGGCCTTTGCACCAGACGCATGGTTTAAAAGGGTTGTACTTAGATTCTTAATTAATCCATGGGTGTGTTTTGCAATAATCCGATCAGGGTGGCATCTCCCATTCCCTTTGAAAGCTAGGTGTGCTTGCACCTTGGCAAATTTCTGTTATAATGGTGCATTTGCCAGGTAAGAAGACACACTTCTCAGCAAAGGGAACAGATCAGCTTGTGCATGAAGTGAAGGTGCAAGCAGACCATCTATGGCAACAGCAGGATTCGATCAGAGCTCCCTGAGGTGAAACAGGTGTGTGTGTGTGTGTGTGTGTGTGTGTGTGTATGTAACAAGCAGTGTTGTCCACCTGCCTATGATGTGCCCTTAAAACAACAGCAAAATAATTTGCCGTTGACATCAGACCTGTTTTTTGTTGGTCAGTTGCTCGGTCAATTTCACCTGCCCCAAGATAGCAGTGCACACAATGACCACACCTCATTTTAAGACCATGGTGCACAGATGGGTACAAGTGCATTTTCCATTTGCACAATGTCGGCAGTGGACGGCAAAATGACAACTGCATTAGTTGGAAACTAGCTAAGACACGTGCTTTGCACTTGGTGTTAGAAATGGCCCTTTGTGTTCTCATGTGCATTGAAACATTTGATTTTTTTTGTTTCTAACAGTGGAAGAAGAAAAAATGTTGCTTTTTGAAAAATATCAGTCTGTGAAGCTCTGGACCAAAAAAGACAGTAAATGGTAAATGGACTACTTATAGAGTGCTTTTCTGCTCTACTGACCACTCAAAGTGCTTTACAATGTTTGCCTCACATTCACCCATTCACACACACACTGATGGCAGAGGCTACCGTGCAAGGAGCCAAGCTGCCCATCAGGATTGGAGCGGGGGATCGAACAGGGAATCCTCTGATTCTCTGATTACTAGATAACTGCTCCAGCCTGTAGTATCCTAGACACCTTAGCAGTGAGTTTGAGATGAGCTTTTTTCCTATTCAAATCAGTGTGACTCTTTAAAGCCCCTGGGGACTGCAGGGCCTCTCTGTCTGTCTGTCTGTCTGTCTGTCTCTCTCTCTCTCTCTCTCTCTCCCTCTCTCTTTCTCTGTCTGTGTCTCTCTCCTTCTGTCAGGGTCTTGATGTCATGTGCTAGTTCTGCCAGGTATATGACAGCCAGGGTTGAAGGAGAGTCAGACACTGTGTGTATATGAGCATTCATTTTAGCATGTGCCTGTGTGTATATGTGTTTGTGTGTGTGTTAAGAGCTCACGACGGCTGATACACTGTTGCTATGCTGCGTATGAATGATTAAAATGTGTGCTAGGTCTGAATGTTTGATGAGGAGTAACCTCAAGAGGACACAGCGTGTGTTTACCAGCGTCACGGCGCACCAGCACCACGATTGGCTGGGCCCGTGGCACATGGCTGGTTGTGATAAGGATTACATCACTCTAGTGTCTCCACAGCAGAGTGGTGAGAGGACGGCTTCAGCGTGCAGCCCTCTCCCGCCCCGTTCATGGGGGTTTTGGTCTGTGGAAGCGGCCACGTGCCAGCTACACACTCCGCTATGTCGGGGTGATAATGAAAGAGCTGATGTATCGTCCTGAGGTTGTGAGGGCTGCTGCTGTGTTGCTGGCTTTGGATGGGGGTCCCTAACCTTTCCCTTGTGTTTCATTTCTGTCATTCTCACAGCTCTGGTATTCCAGTGGGGTACTGGAGAGAAATTAAACTCTGACTGCCCTGCGTTGGCTTCCCAGGATTTATGAAACAGCTTAGTGGAAGATGAGCTGCCAAATGACTCTTTGAAACACATGCATTCATTTATTCTGTGTCTCTCTCAAAGAAATGTTATCGGCACTGTGTCTTTGTTGCACTGTGTCATCAGGCCGAGGCCACTAGACGTGGGTGCTCTTTTGTGTTTGTTTTGGATGGTCACACCAAATACCCTTCTCATATTTCCCAGTGTGTTTGTGTGCATGTGTGTGTGTGGGTTTGTGGCCGGGATGGACAGCAGGCAGGCCGTCTGTCATTGCGTCAGTAGCAGTCTGCCGTGTCCTCCATTGTCCCGTCTGGGCTGTATTGTGTGACAAAGGGAAACAGAGCGGAGCCTGAGGTTATGCTCCAGCTGGGGGCATGAATATTAAAACTCCTGGTCAGAGCAACACATCGCTGTCGGCAGAGAGAAGATTGGAGGACGCTGTCACAGAGCTGATGATCCTGCGCCGCTACACAGCTCAACTTGAGCCACGGTTCGTTGTAACAGCTGAGAGCCTCCGGCTATAATAATGTAAACAGACTGCGCAGCTTATTGGTTATATTTATATACTTCACTGCCCTCATAAATGACTTAACATGGTGCAGCGGGGACAGGCAACAGGGATCCTTGACTCACTCACATGAGTAAAAAAAACTAAAAACAAAGTGGTGTTGAGCTTTGATCAAATACACTTATAATCAAGGGTGCTTGTAACCTGCTTAGCTGATCGCCAAATGTAGTGCACCACCTCAAGACAGATAGCTAACTAGATATGAGCTGCCTTCAAAAGCTGAGCTTAAAAAGTTTGTGGACATACTTTGGTGTCAAGCAGAATTATAATTGCTGTGTTCAATCTGTGTCAGCATTTAGAAAGACAAGGGAAGTGCCTTGTTTAATATTGGATTTTAGTTTGTGTTTTATAGTGACGTAATCTGTGCGCAGAGCCTTTCTCCTCTGTTGTGGATCTACACTCATGCTGTGGGATTTGTGACCTTAGCCTAAGCAGTGCAACATTTTATTTTTTATTGAATTAAGTTATAAACCACAGTATATATGGACTAGAGTGTTTAAAAATTAATGACTGCAGAAGAGGGAACATAAAATATCAATGCACAGGCTTTCTTTTCAGTTTAATTTGTAGCTCAGGGATTCTCCACAACCTTGTGTTGGAAACTGTTTGAACCATCTCTGCAGAAAAAATAATTTGTTGCCCTGCAATTTGGAAATTGAAGTCAAATTAAATCAAAATATTTAAAGTTGCAGCTCTAACAGTGGCCAGTGTGCTGTGACGATGCTTTTTAATGAGCAGATGTCACAATGCCACCGTCCGTATCCTTATCCTGGGCCTTACCTCTCCTCCTCTCCCTCTCTGCCTCCTCCTCATCTCTCTGCTCCTGTTTGTTTTTTGGGCCTCAGGCTCTCTGGTGCACAAGAGAATCCAGCCTTTGTCTCGCTCTACAGTTCAAGGCCCTGTGCCTCTGTGGACTAATGAGGAAACACAAGGAAATGCTGGTACCACTACACTCACAGTGGCAAACAGTATTACTGCACTGTGTCTTATCCATGCTTGCATGACTGCAGACTTGAATTTGTTACTCTATATGTGTGCAGGTAGGATTCACATCATAATATCAATTATATTCAAAAAATATGTATATTATTTTTTGTCTGTAATTGTGTTGTACTTTTATCACAATTTAGCAGAGCAGAATTCATAATGAATACAATGATGTTGTTAAGTATGAATTTTCAGTTTGGTTCAGTTCAGTTCATTGAGTTTGGTTGGCATAAATTAGAACATCTTGCCAAATATATTTGTTACATAATATAAATAACATTATTTTGGCTGTTTTGGGTTTTCTCTGCAGGCCAAAGGTATCTTTGTGTCAGATTAATACGATTATGGGAGTCATCAGTGCAAGGCCAGGTGTTGAGCTGACATGGTTTGACAGCTCTGACAGGCCAGCTATCAGAGCTGTGAGCGAGATAGAGAGACACAAATATTAAACATTTTTCTGAGTCATTTGAGTTTCATGTCATTTCACATCATTGTTACAGCAGGATGAGGAGGGAGGATGTAGACTTGAAGGATATCAGTTAGAGAAACCCTGTTTTATTTGATAGGGTGACTGGAGGGTTTGCTTGAAAATTTGTGAAGGCTTTTTATTTATGTGTACTGGTGCAGCATGAGGTCACTTTTAAAGATACACTGTTACAGGGAAGTAAAACTCATGGGCATTCACTTCATGGGGACTTTAAAGACAAGTCAGGAGAGAGAGGGAGTGGGGCATGGTGTGTGTGTATGAGAGAGAGAGCTGAATGTCAGTGAAGATGCTCTCCACACATAGGATATATACTGTGTGCCCTCTCTTCGCTTTCATCCTCCTCTCATTTCATCCGCCTGGTATTTATTTATTTTTTATTTTATTCAATTTATAAAGGACAGTGTGCACTTTCATTAGCTATTCAAGGAATAAAAAGATGAGTGCACCAGATTTAGCAAGAAAGCTAATTTCCATCTGTAGTCCTTACAAATAACATTAAAACAATCAACACAGTAAAACAAACATTAAAATTATCAACACAGTAAAACAAACATTAAAACAAACAGACCTGCACCTCTACCTCACATACCAATACACACAACATAAACACTACAGGCAGGCCATACAAACATAAATAAACAACCTAACCATTCCTAATGTAAAGTGCAGTGTAAAAAATGCCAGTGTCCTCATCTGCTCCACAGGTCACCTCTCTCTGTATCATCAAGCCTCATGGTTCCACTCCGCTGCCGGATTTCTTGAGCTAATGATTGCCATCTCATTCCTCCCCACTTCTGCCATTGCCTTCATCCTCCATCCGTTTGCCTGTACCCTGCAGATCCTGTTTGCTTCTGTCCCTGCATGCTCTGTGGGATCTCTCCTCTGTAATGGTTTCAGTGTGGGCACTGCTGTTCATAGAGGAGGAAGTTAAGACAGATGATTTGCTGTTACCATGTCAGTGCCGGATATCTGAATATTGTTGATGGGTTTGTGACAAGAACTAATTTCTTACAGTTTGCCTGCCACTTCATAAACCCCCGCTTTGCCTACCTCGTTACACAAGCACTTGCTATGCTGTGGCCTATCATGTAAACAAGAAATAATTTGCACGCAGATTCGCCGCTCCATTTCTGTCGATTTTGACCAGCTAGTTCTTTTCCAAGTGTAGTGCGCATTATGGGATTCTCACTCTGATGCTGCGGAAAAAATATCATACTGTAGCTCACCACTGAGGATGAGCTGCTGCTTTCAAAGGGCAAGTCAAAGCCTATTCTGGGGTTCATCACAGCTTCTCAACCGGCTCTGCCTGTACAAACTGGATTTGTGGCTCAATGGAGTTTTATTAAGTTGGAGAGGCAGCTCGATTCATGGGTCCTGTTCCTCTGTAGGATTTGGCTTCCAGAGATGGAGGCAGTGGTTACCATTATGACTAGAATCATCAGAAAAATATAATCTGTAACTTCTAATTTGTCCTCTTCATCTTCTTTCATGCTGGTGAAAAGCTGTCAGGTCCTCCAGTGTCTGTGCTGGACATAGCTAGTCTCTCTGTCTCTCTCTGTCTGTCTCTCTTACTTATATGTATGTATGCATGTATGTATGTATCTATCTATCTATCTGTAAATAGAAAAAAAAAAAAAAAAAAAAAATATATATATATATATATATATATATATATATATATGTGTGTGTACTGTTTTGACTTCACTTTGTACATGTCCCTATTCCAGACAGTGAGTCATGTCTAAATAAAGCCTAAGTACAAAGCATGCAGACAGGTTGACGAAATGGTATAATGCATACGATGTGTAATATAAGCAACTTTGAATGTTGTATGATACTTGCTGCCAGATGTGCCATTTGTGCTGGCTGAAACACCTCAAAAATGGCTATTATCTCATATTTTTCAGTTAAGAGAAAAAAAAAATTAAAAAAAATAAGAGACCATTCCAGATGCACCAAACGTTCTTAACCATCCAAATCTGCTCTTATCCAGGTGTGCTGAATGATGAGCCCCACCTGTCCGAGAACTGGTGTGTATTTTAGCATTTGTTGTTAGCATAAGGTAGCGCCTCCTAAACACTACATAAGGGCAGCTTTCTAAGAAGAAAAAAAAAAAAAAAAAAAACTTCAGCAGCTGAAATCAGAGGTGATTGTGATGTTGTGTTTTGTCTTATCTTGGTAAGAGTGTTCTTGACCAATTGTAAAAGAAAAAAAAATTGAAAATATTGTTGAATCCCAGAGAAGAGTAGGTGCTATCAAAATAAGAATAAATGCAAACAAAAAATATAATAATTTGTTGACGTAATGCTTTGTGCATCTGAGGGCTGTGCTACGAAGGAGGCTCAACATACCCAGGCTTTGTGTTCACTATCAGGCTCAACAAAACCTAAAGCTCCAGTCAAAGTTAAGTGGTATCACGACGGTGGTTATCATCAAGGTTTGTTGAGTCCGGCTGTCAGCTTTGTGCTGTGTGCGCGTTCACATAAAAGGGGGCGTTTTGGCGTCATGATTCTACTTCCGCGAAAAATGGACCGTTCACGGGCTGCATATTTCACGCAAGAGGAGCAGCTATGAAAAGGTGTGAAAATTTCAAAAATAAAATTAACGCTAAGAGCAACACTGTGGCCGCAAATAAGGCGAGAGAGGAGAGCTGGCAATTCATTTCAAAGGAAGCACAAAGGTTGGGGATTCTGTCACTGTTATAGCCATTTTAAACAATTGCTGCAATTCATTCAGTGTTATGAATTTTAGTTTAGAAATATGTAACTTCAGTAGCTTTATGGGAGTGTTGCCTTGGAATTGGAGGTAAAGCCTGAGGTTAAGTCAGGTGACTGAAGGTGTGTGTGGGTGAGTCTAGTAGTGTCGGACGGAGCAGGCGGTGGTTACCATGGTTACATGACGATTTTTGACAACTATTTACGCTGCTTAGAGCTACTTGTCAGTGGTTTCAGATAATTGTTCGTTACATTTGAAGTTTAACTAGAATTGTGGAATCATTTCTGTTGATGTTTGTTTGCTCCTTTTTTGTTAAATCTGTTTTTCTAAATCGGAATAAGTGGCGTTTGGAGTGCGTTTGAATCACCACGGGCTGCTCCCATCCAATCATCACCTTCGGATGCCGTGACAGTCACCGTTGTAATATAAAGGGTTTCCTTTTTTTTTTTTTTTTTTTTTTTTAAAAAGTAGGCTAGTCTACTATAACAAAGTCTGTGATACAACAGAATATTTCTACCAAATGTGAAGTCTGTGCACCACTAATAGTATACCTGCATTGTGCATTTGTGCCACCATTCACTGGACAAAAATTACTTTGTGATTTCACCTGGGTGAGATAGCGCCGCTTTTATAGCCGGGCGGGGTTAAACTTAGCTCATAACCTGGTCGGGACCAGGTTATGAGCTAAGCATAAGTTACCATGGTGATCTAGCCGAGTTAAAATAGAGCCACCTTCGTGATACAGGAAAGCCTGGCTTTAGACTCAACATACCTCGCTAACCCACTAAACCTGCTTTGTAGTACACCCCTCTGGTCCATTGTGTCTTGGGTTGAGGAGGAACAGTGTGAAAACAAAGTGCATCCAGTCAGCAAGGTCAGAGCAGTGAACACAACGCCTTGGTGGAGAACAGGCGGCGAGCTTATAAGGCTTGTCATGACCAACAGCAGAAGTCAAGAAGCATCACCAGATCCGGTGAATCCAGGTTTCTGCAACATGCTGATGGTAACGTTAGGATTTCGCATAGAACAGAGAGAATTCATGCTGATGTCACATGTTGGAAATATTTTTGGCACACATTAGGCCCCTTGGAGCCAAGTTATCATCTTTTGAACACCAGAGTGTATTAAAACTTCTTGCTGACCAAGTGCATCCCTTCTTGTCATGGTTCAGCCTTTTTCTAATTCCTGCAGTGAAAGGCTGCAGCCAGCAATTATTTTCACTCACACTTAAGCTATTGATCATTCTTGTGATTAATGGAGTAATCATTTAGTCTGTAAAGTGTAAAAAAATACTGACAAATTCTCATTGGAAGTCAGCAGAATCCAAAGTGGTGTCTTTAAATGACTTCAGACTTAGTATGACCAGCAGCCAAAATAAATAAATGAATAAATAAAATAAAAAATGTTGATTTGCTAATGACATGAACAGAAAAAAGTAATCAAATCTTAGCATCGTAGCAGGAATGTTTGGGATTTTACTTATTAAATGACCAAAATTGTTAATCAACCCTCAAACTGTAATTGAGTAATCTACTGATTATTTCAGCTCTGCAGGTCATGTCACAAAGCAAGATGGTTGCGGGATGCTTAGGGGTGAGGAGGAATGCAATGTTTACAGCAGTAGCCTACCAGTGAAAAAAATTAGATTGGGAATAATTCATAATTTTCATTTGTAATGAAATGTAGGAGGAAAGAAACACTAAGAGCACGCTTGGGTGCTATGCTGTGTTTGACGATCACAGTAACTACCCCCTCTGAAATCATGGAAACTGGCAGAATGTGCTTTTCAGGCTCATGTTGTTTACCACGATGGAGGGTGGCTGATCTTGAGCAACACAGAGTTGGCCTCTGCAGAAAAGCCACTCTCACAAATGAGTGTGCAGCTCGAAGAGAAATGCAAGATCCTGTCATCATTGTCCAGATGTCGGCCCGGAGCTGTGAGGAGGGCCACTTGAACTGCACCGAGAGCACGAGGGTCTGCTCATTCTCTGAGGATCTCACTTTCGCTCTCATTTGCCGTCTTTTATCTCCGGGTTCAAAAGAGTGACAAAGCTCCCTTTCTCTCAGGTGTGCCACGGCATACAGTTTAACAAATCCTCTTATGAAGAGAGAGAGAGAGAGAGAGAGAGAGAGAGAGAGAGAGAGAGAGAGAGAGAGAGAGAGAGAGAGAGAGAGAGAGAGAGAGAGAGAGAGGAGAGAGAGAGAGAGAGAGAGAGAGAGGAGAGAGAGAGAGAGAGAGAGAGAGAGAGAGAGAGAGAGAGAGAGAGAGAGAGAGAGAGAGAGAGAGAGAGAGAGAGAGAGAGAGAGAGAGGTGTGCGTGCACTGGTGCAGCACGACGTTGAGACGAGGTGGGACGATTGTTTTGGTATTCAGAGTTGAAAAATCTCCCCTGAATGTTTAATTCATCTACGTCTAATTTGCCACCCACATCTGGTAATTTTTCTCGCGAGTAGGGTTTTGTTTTCCACTGGGTAGAAAGATGACAGGCGCTGAGTTGCCTTGTGAGAGTCATTATTTGTGTGTGTGTGTGTGTGTGTGTGTCTGTACTGTGTGTGTGTATTTTATATATTTGCATGTCATATCAGCAGTCGTTCCATCTTGCAGTCGAATAAAGACTGCTGTGGCGACTGGACGGCGTCTGTTGTTGCACGTGTGGCTGGGCCTGCAGATTACACTTACAACACCTATTCATTCATGCAATCACTCTCCTTTTCCTTTGTGTGTGTGTCAGCCCAGCAGTCAGAGATGAGTGTCTCTGGAGAGGAGATAGACAAACACACACACACACACAGGAGACAAAGAGGCCCGCCAGTGGAAATACACATCAAGCCACAACCACAAAACCAGCTGGCCACTGTAGGGGTGGGCTTGATTCAGCAAGTGCTTTCTCATCAAAAAATAACAAAAAAGCTAAAGATCATATTGTCATGAAAAGGCTCTTATATCCAGTCTATAATGAATTCTGTTATTTATTGGATTTGATAAATGTGAATGAGGCTCTGTCACCAATAGTGAATTAGTTTCGTTTTGCATTTTGTGTTTGTGGTAGTTTTTTTCATGCTTGCCAGAAAGGCACTCATCTGTGTGCTGATGTTGCTAGGAGATTGTTGGATTTTCAGTAGGTCATTAGTGAATGGCGTATGTATGAAATGGCTATTTTACTTTCCCCACTGAAGAGTTAATTTTCAAAAAACATATTTTTCCAGTTGAATTAATATCTAGAAACCACATTTCCCCCCCAAATAATATCAAGAAAAAACATTCACATTCACCATTTTGGCTTGACAAGACGTGAAGCATTGCACAGTACATTCATTTTTCTTTTTTTTCCAGAAGTGTTTGTCATCTGTTTTTGAAAAAAAAAAAAAAAAAAAATTCCAAACAATTCAAATTGTTTGTGGTAATTTTGCTTTCTAGTAGAAAATTTGTTTCAAATTCCCGGATTAAGGTAAAACCAGATGTTTTACGACACCAGATTGCAGCAGTTACATTTTTGTCAGTTTATACTCATTGTTATGCTTTTAGATTGCTTTTCGAAACTTGAAAATGTGGCGACTTTTGTTCTGTTTGCTTTTGTTTGTGTTCAGCTTTGTTACCTTCAGCCGTAGCCAACAATCACCATTGTTGGCTGCCTGCTTTGTCTCTGCGGTAATCTGGACGGCTTAAGATGGTTTTCCCTTGTTTTATTCCTCCTGAGGAACACAGGCTGCACGTTTCAGTTCTCTGATATTAAATATCTGCTGTTCTTTACTTGTAGATTTAGTAATGTCCAGGGACTTTTTAATCAACATACAACAGCATCATTCACCACTGAAAGGGAGCAATGTGTAATCTGCTCTGTCTCGGTGGTTCTCGGTCCTGGTCCTCCGGACCCAGAGTACTGCAGGTTTTCAGTCCAGCTGCTGGAAGTTAATTGTGTTTAACTGGTGATGTAAATTAGTCCTTGATTAGATGGTTAGATTGAAAACAAGGAGGGCTCTGAGTCCCAAGGAGGTGGATCAAGAGCCATTACTATTTCTGCCACAGATCAGTTCAGGTGAGACATTGTGATCTTTCCTGGTTTGTTAAGGTGTGACTTTCCATCTCCTGCCCTCTCCTGTCCTCGCCTCTCCTCTCCTCTCCATCTGTCTCAGCCTGCACTCTTTGTCCTCTGAGGTTTCACCAGGAGGACTGTGGGGGTGAGCTGGTGGGGTGGGAGCAAAAGAGAGTGCCCTCTGTCTGCATTGGCCTGCACGCCTCACTGGCTAACAGTGGTAAGGACATAGAGGACTCAATTGCAGGTTCATTTAGCTCAGAAAATTTGGTTTACTGCACTGTAATTTTTATAGTCGTAACAGGGAATATTCACATATCACAAAAAATTACATTTGGAACACAGTAAGTTCTGAACAACTGGGAAATGTCTGGAGAAAAATGTTAGTGATGCACTCATGGCGAGTTGGAGCTTCATAATTTCAAGAATTTTGAGAAGCAAGCCTCAGTGTTCAGGCTTTGGCTTCGGGTTTTAACAGCAGTGCATGTATATGTTTGTCAGTGTGCATGTCTCTCTGGGGGCGTTTGTATCATGACTGACTGAATAGAGCATCTGATGTCTTCTGAGCAGCCAGATGCACTCTCCCTCCTCTCTGGTGTAAAAACAGAGTTGCCGCTCTTAAGGCTTCCAGTTCTTGTCTTTTCTTTATTTTGAGATTTCCAGGTGAGCACTGAAATGAAATGTATAATTCTGGGTTATCGGAGGTCTTGATTAACAGTCAAATGTAAGATTATTGGGATTATGATGGCAACGTTGACTTGGATTAAGAAGTGGATATGGAATAAGACACAGTGGGAAGATACTTTGAATAAGAATGCACTTAAGATGAAAACTAAGCTGCCTGCATGTCTCTGCTCCGACTCATTCAAAATTGTAACTATTAGAATCAAAATTATTGTAGTTTTTGGAATTATTGTGGTATTGTTAATATGTCCTGAAGATGTTAAATGATATTAATGCTAAATCATCAAGATATGAATTATTATGAATTGAATTATGAAAATTATGAACTGTTTAAACTGCATTAAAATAATTGCACAACCAACATTTGTATAAACACAGAGGGGTCCTTTTAGTCCAGTAATTTTAGGCCAAAATTGGGGTCAACCTAGGACAAATTGCAAGAGAAGCAAACTCAACTGATTTTGTATCCTCAGTATGTTGTAAGTGAGGGGAAAAAGTCCCAAGAAATCCCATTGGTGGAAAGTTTTGAAAATCACCTATATATGACCATATAATACCAAAAAACACTGTTTTTAACACACAGGTGAAAGGGGTTCAAAATTTTACTTTCAGATATCACTATAAAAATTCACAAGTTGATTACACACACAAAGACAAGAAAAAAAGTCAGTTACAAGTTCTTTGAATTATTCTGTTTACACATGCATATCACATATTATCTGATTTGATATGAGCTAATGAGGAATGTAAAGAATAAATGCCAGAACAGACATTTAAACAGTGAATTAAAAGGTTACTATTTATATACTAACCTTGAATTAAAAGGTTACTATATAACAGAGAATTAAAAGGTTACTATATAAATAGTACAAATATACAAATATAATCAGTTGAGTTTGTTTCTCTTGCAATTTGTCCTAGGTTTTTTCATAAAATGACTGGACTATTTTGAGAAGATTACCAGTAGTTTATCTCTAACTGGAACACATTAATAACTAATTGAATGACTGCTGGGTTTAACTGAAGCAAATATATTGGGTGGGTTATGTTGGCTAATGGAGCCTGCAGACACACGGCACTTGAGAATACATGTCACGTTAGGGCTGGGCAATATATCGATATTATATTGATATCATGATTTCAGGCTGGATATGTATTTTAGATATCGTAATACTGTGATTTGGCATGAGTGTTGTCGTTTCCTGGTTTTAAAGGCTGCATTACAGTCGGGATGCAATTTTCTGAACTGTTCTAGCTGTTCTGATATTTGTCTCTGCTTGGACACCATATCCTAATTACCAATGATTGTTTAGCAAAAATCTCACTTGTAGGTATCTTAGTAGTAGTCATCCTTACAATATCATCACAATATCAGTATTGATGTATTTGGTCAAAAATATTGAGATTTTAGATTTTGTCCATATTGCCCAGCATTAAGTGAAGTGTGTGTGTAAGAAGAATTGAATGGCTTGATGCTGGCTTTGATTAATCCTAGACAATAGGTAGTGTACTGTAAAAACCCTTATTTTTAAAATTAAACTGGTTATCATGATAGGGGAATTACAATTTAACATGATGCATCTAGCAAAACTGGTGTGCACCCACCCTTAGATGAAACAGTCCACGGATCAGTGTCTTACCTTCCTTCTCACTCTTTCTGTGTGTACGCAAGTTGTGTGCCTGTGACATGAGCTGTGGTGGCACTCAAAATGAACCGTATTTGTGTTTTTCCAAAGAAGAGACATCAGGCGCTAATAACTTTATCCTTGGGTGGCAGCTCTGTGTCTTAGCTGTCTGTGTTTTGGCTGAGTGGAGAGGCAGAGGTGTGCCATATGGCAGCAGAATGGGAGTCTGGAGGGGATTGTTTCAACAGCGGTGCTTCCCGCTCTCTTTCTCAATAAATGGTGTTCTTGGAGCTTCCCACTGTCCCCAGGGAAGGAGACAGGTGCCGCTGAGGGGAATAAAGGGGCTGTTTGCTCAGCTACCCAGCACGTCAGTCTCCCCACTCATTCAGAGGGGAAGAGTGATTGTTTGCCCCCAGGCCTCTGTGGGTGTGTATTCAGTGCAAGAGGGGAGAGCTGTTTCAATAAAGAGTCTTACAGTGTGAAACAGTAAAAGGACATTACAAAAACCTCACACACACACACCTCACATACACATCTTGTCTGTTTTGTGTCGACAAACTGCAATTGTGTGGACGGTTAGTTAGGGCTTGGGAAAATGTACCACATCAAATATGATATCTGACTAAATAAATTAATGTTGTGACGATACTGGAGGGATGACTATTGGTGCCTTTATATTACATTTACACAGTCAATGTGGATATAATGACCAAACAGGTAGATACAAACATTAGAATTGGTTTAACAGTCTAATAAGTTGAGAAAATTGCATCCTTTTAATGTAATGCTGTCTTTAAAACCAGGGAAAGACAACACTTATGCCATATCACTGTATTAAGATATGTGAAATCCCAGATTATATCTAATCTCATGCTACAATATCAGTAAAATACCAATATATTGCTCAGCCCTGCTGCTAGTGCAACTGTATATATTTTATGCCAAATATTACATTTTTCAAATTTCATCGGTTTTACATAAAATATTCTGCTATAATTGCCTCAGGGTTTTACATCCGCAAAGGAAATAAGTTGTAAAATTAAAACTGCAAGCGGCCAATACCATTTTAAACAATCCATACGTTGCATGAGCTGTCTTAACTGGAATTCAATGAGCATAGATCTGTCCAATCGATACGGAGATCAATAGGTGTTGTGTGGTTTGCGGGGATGCTGATGGTGCTGATGATGCGATGCTGCGGTCCAGCCTGTGGTGAGCTCGGCTATTTTTAGCGCAAGCCGTTCCTCGCAGTGCAAGTATGGAGAATAAACTCTACAGAGGAGTTGGCATAGACACCTCCGCCCACATGCTGCTTCAGGCACAATGCAACGCTAATGAATCATGAACTCATTCTGTGACGATTATTATTGGATCTGTCCGCAGCTTCCCTAGAAACACCTTTCTGTAGGGGGAATCAGCGCAGCGTATCTTCTGTTCATTGTGTGGCTTGTATTTTCTACTGTGCCGCAATTTTACAGTCTCTCTCACGGTGTGATCAACTTGTGACACTTCCCAAGCCTGCTAGCTTTATGTAATTTTAATAGATTTCCTCTGCTACTCTTCCTCATATACTCACGCACTCGCGCTTTTCATTTGTAGCTCACAAACTGCATTCACCCAAGCTGTTTCTTGTCATGTTTGTATACCCTCAGCTGTACCTGAAGTGTGCCATGCTGATGTGAGTCAGTGAACTTCAGCTGCAGCAGCTTCTTCTTTCAGGTGTACAGAGTGTAAGGAGGGAAGAAGGTTCAACCAGGGTTCAACCAATATGGGATTTCAAAGGCTGAACATTTTGGATTGAAGCTGCCAACAGACAGCATTTCATGCCAATACAAAATACTATATTTTTAAATTTGGCAATTGTTAAACCAAAAATGACACGTATGTTTGCCATAGAATTAAATTTCTAGGGTGGAAAAGCATATGAAACATCATTTAGACCATGAAAGGATAAAACTCTCCATTGAAATACATGGAATGATACTACTACTAGCCTACTACTATGACTGATAATGATAATAATAATAATAATAATAATAATAATAATAATAATAATAATAACAATCTAGGGCTGTCCCCAACACTATTTTTTAAATATTTGTTTTATTAATGATGATAACTCAGATATTCACTCTATATTAACTGGCCTATGAAAACAAATATCAGGCTACAGTGGAGCACACTCCAAACACACAGAGATCTCTCCCACAATGTAAGAAGCTTGCAGTGAAACATAAATAACTTTTTCCCCAGCAGTAATTTATTTTGATTTGCCTTTTTGGTTTAGCAAGCTTGACATGCTGGCATGATACGATAATTTTTGTTTGCACATCTGACACTCAGCCTTCTAGTCATTAGCGGATTTAAAGTGGTCTCACAATGCAGATGTTTTCGGCATCTTTTTTTAGCTCCGGCCTCCGTCTCACTGCTTACACAAATGAACCGGAGCTGAAATGACAACATGGACACAAAATGAATAGGGTAGATGTACAGAGAGACAACTGTGTGTGTGGCAAGCAGAGATTAGGATTGGTTTTCTGAATGATATACAGTAGATCGACAGGCAGATGAACTGATAGGTCACCTTAGAAGGTATCCTAAAGGGAGTGCCTTAAAAGAAATGGAAAAGAACTGAATGAACCCGGAGGAAATGAAGCTGAATCTTGGATAGCACACGAAGAACCTGTAAAAAACTATGGCAGCTGCTGATAGGGTAGTGTGGAAGGAGGAGAAGCGAAAAGTGAGCCCCTGAAGGCGGTGCAGGTAGTTTCCCTGATTGAACCAACATTAAACTACATTTTTTAAATGGTAGTTTGCTGCAGTTACTACTATTACTTAGGCTAATCTGTAACTGGTTTATTCTTTAGTTTGGTTTACCAAACTTGACTCATCTCTCCTGTGTTTAAGAAAAAAAACTATAAATAAACTTGACTCAGCTTAACGCTTGTATCTTCTCAGTGTGGGGATCAGCAGAGACATAAATTTCCTATCATCTGAATGAATCGCTGAGTTTCATTTGCAGCATCCCCCTTGACCATTGCTCTCCACCGTGGCTCCTGTGGGCTTTCCTGAAATGCCTTCCATACTTTAAGCATTAACTGGCCTCTATAATGAATGAGAGTACCTAACAGAGTGGCAGCACAGCTTTATGGAAAGCCCCAGGGGCGCCCTTCTGGACATCCCATTACCGATCTACTCACTGTAGGTAGGAGCAGACTGAGGCTGTTGCTGCTGGCCTGTTACAGCTGTAGGCCAAATTGTGATGCCAATCATGGATGACGAGTGCTGTGACACATATCGAAAATGTGGCCCAGCAGGGATTATTCTAGATTATCTGCGCAAGTAACCACTGGCAGTAAGCTTAATGACTCCATTAACTTGTATTTACTGCATCAACTATGTGGTTTTGACTTTTCAGTCAAAAAGCCTACATTAGCTTGACATTTAGTTGTCCCAAAGAAACTTTTGGCAGTTTTATTTACAACATGATCTCTGAGTAAGGACATATCCAGTTGGAAGCAGCAATCGTTAAGAGTAACAGCAAAAGTATAGTAGATTTGACAGTCAACATTCAGCCCTCAGGGAAGTGAGGGAATTGTAAGATGATCTTGTACATCCTCTGTTTTTTTTACATTAATGAGATCATTACCTCAGCAAGGATGTTACTGAAAGTTGCAAGTAGCTCAATAATATGTTAGTGAAGATATGAATTATGTATGTGCTTCTGAATACCAGGGATGAATTAGGCTACTGTTCTTCACCATGAAACTGGCAATGCATTGACAATTATATAACTCAAAGCAAATGTACTTCTCCTTGAAAAAAGCCAAGGCTGATGACTGCTAATTTCATGGACATGAATATTATGCCTGTCTTTAATGTTTTATAAAGTTTCACTCAGTGTTGAACTTTCATTTCTCTGAATTGTAGTGTGGGCAAAATATGAGCGTTTGAGTCTTTGCCAAGGCTGTGCCCTTGTGCGAATTGTGCAGTAATTACCAACCAACTGTCAGGCCCTGTTTGGACCGAGACAGCTGGCCAGGCTTCACAGTCAATACTTCATTGCCCTTTTCTTTCACTCCAGACATCACCTTGATTTGATTTATCACAAAGAAGTGTTCCCGGGGTCTAGGAATCAGGGTGCATACGACAAGGACTTTGTTAACGCACACAGATCTATATGTTTCTTGCCTGTTTCTGCATCTATCACTCCCGTGTCAGTCCAGAATGCCTTTAACCCTGCCATGGCTGCTATCAAATAACAACAAATAATCCTTTCTGTTTGTCACTTTGCATCAGAGGAGAGTGCATGTCTTTGGTACTTTAGTCAGGCTTTCCACTGTAGAGGATGATCCGGAGCTTTACCAGAATGCTGATAGCGCTGTGATACACTGTCTGTTTACCTGAGTGGTGGGAGACAGATTGTGTTGACAGAATCTGCTCCTTCTCTGTCACGGCTGGGCGGCTATTTAAAGCTATCGGTAATACACACTGGAGCGCCAAGAATTTACTTTGCTCATAGCATATATTCCAGCTTGGTATATGAACAAAATAAAGACCCCCTTTGTAGCCCACTGGTTTCTCTATATTCATTGCTGCACCATGTCCTCAAAATGCATGCTTTTACTTGGTAGTAATATAGATGCTTAAAGGATTAGATTAGCATTTTTCAACCCAGACCATGTTAAAATGTTCTTTTATAACAAATCTACTTATTTTACAACATAGCGCAATTTCCCTGCTCTATGGTAATGAGAAACTGACATTCATAGTGTTAACTTGGAATAAATGAATTCTCCCAAGAAGAAGAGAGTCAGAATTTTCATTCCACGGAAAACACCCAGTAAAAGAGCTTCCATTTTTCTGGAGTCGACACTGTGTATGTCATGTTGTGGCAGGTTGGAAATGTACAAGAGGAAAATTTAAAGGTCTGAGTTCAAGGAACGTGTCATTAACACAGCATAATGAGTCAGTAGCAGTGTTATGGATGTGTACAAGACAAATAAAACTTGTTATAAAGCACCTTTTGCAACCATTTCTTGGGTGGCCAATTTCAAGATGTATTACTGTGTTGTGCGATTCCCATTTTTATAAAGGCATTTATTTTCAAGGCTGAAAAATGAGTGTCCTGTTATATTGAAAGCTTGTAAGACGCTGCAGCAGAGTGGTAGGTTTCTCATCACTCAAGCTAGTGGTGCAACTGTGCTGTGTACAGTAATAAATGATGGGTATTGACATTTTAATCATTTTGGATTATGTCATATCCTAGTTTTAAAGGCCTCATGACAGTTAAGGGATCCAGTTTCTCAACCTGGATGCTCAACCTGTTTTGTCATCATATTCACATCACTGGTGACTGTTGATAAAAAAATATCTTGTGCAAATATTTTGTAAAACCACAAACTTTCACCCTCTCAACACTGATATCGAGGTATTCGGTCAAAAATTTTGTGACATTTGATTTTGTCCATGTCGCCCTGCCCTCATGGTGGCATGTAATGGTTGTTTTGTTCTTCACACTTGACAGGATTCACTGACAGGATCCACTTCAAAACAAATCTAAAGAAACCAGATATTGTGGCTTTTTTTCATGCCTGTTTAACATGCAAAACATCAATATCCAAAGACTAGTTGGCCAATGAGACAGGATAACACCAGCAAGACCGGCACAGCATAACACTAATACTGCCTTGAGTCAGTAGCTATGCAGTATTACATTTCTATAGTGCACCAACCCACTGGTTTTGTCAAAAGCCCCCGGTAGATGTTCAGCTGGTGAATCACCAACATATGAAGGTCGGTGGTCCTTCACGAGTAGGAACATCACAGATGGGAGAGACTGAATGCCAGATCTATACGGCTTTGTAAATCTTGTCAGTATCTCTATGCTGACTGTGGGCGTTCAAGGTCATTTGTCAAGGTTATTGGCTGATGAGTCAGTCTGTGGGGAGACACTCAGAGAAGGAGGGAGGGGGCATGGTAGACGACCAATGACATAATATTCTTTAGGCCCGGCCACAAATCTGTCAGTGTGTCAACGCTGGGAAAAGACTGATGGACACCCCGTTCCTTTTAAAGGATTTAAGGGAATAAGGTCACAGAAGCAGCAGAAATAAAATGCATATGAGTATGAAATGTGAGAGACATTCAAAGCTGCCATTAAGTATACTGCTGCTTCCTTTTAAAAACCGGCCTTGTAAATGGAAGACAATCTGATCAACCCTGGCTATCATCTGAGTTGACCATATTGTAGATACTCTTCACTGAGCATGAACAGCTATTTGATTTCATCTGTGCAGGTCTAATCCAGGTTTTTCTGGCTGTGCTCTGATGCAATCCCCGTTTCTACTTCCCTCCACCACAGTCCGTTATGTTTAGATCACAGCCCACTCTGCAGGTTTATTTCACTGTGACCCTGTTCTGATATCCCGTAGTGGATTATTTCTCAATCAAGATGTTTTATGTAACCGCTAGCCTGAGAGGATTATGGGAAAACATTCCACATTTAGAATTCAGTCCAATGAACCATGAAGATTAGGGGTCTACTTTTTGTTGTATGTTGTATGTGAAAAATCCTCCGGGTGTGAAACATGTTTGGTGTAATGTTTCTAAGGTATTTCGTTTTTGCTTTTACATATTGATGAGAGAAAAATGTCACGAACAACCGCTTGATCTTGTGGATCAAAATGCCTTTGCATGAATCGCGTAAAGGTTGAATTGACATGCGGTAGTCCGTTCCAACTCTGTGATTTTTCGTTCCCCTTTATCTCTGCCGTTCCTGAGTGGCAGTTAAGGAAGATGGCATTTCCATGTCCTTGGAGTTCTGGGATGCTATAGCACCTCATCTCCATGGCAACTGCTCATTTCGTCATCGCTCCCAAGGTGTGCTGTGTAATGTTTGCCCAAACTTTCTTTGTTCCCAGCTATGTGTCTCACCTCATATCCCTTTTCCTCACTCACCTTCAGTTGCACTCATTACAGCATTATCGCGACACAGAGAAAGGCAATCTGGATTGAGTTGGAGCTTATTATGTTGATGAGTTAATGATTATTCCTAATGTCCCTAATGCTTTTGCTTTGGGTCTCTCATATCAATCTACATCTATAAGTCATCAGCATAGTTCCCATGCAAGCTGACAGATTTCAAAGCAGCGTAGTCACTTCCAGTGATCTGGAAGTACCAACGCAGTTCTTCTGGGAGGGTTTATAAGAGCTGTCACTCTTGAAGTTCTCATTTCAGCTCCCTAAACAAAGGGCCGCTTCCCGTCCTGTATTTACAACTCAGAACACCAGAACAACAGAAAGCGGTGTGCACATCACAGTGAGCAAAACAGCCTGCAGATGAAAATCCGCTTGTTCTGGTACAGTAATTAGTGCCTGAAGGGTGCAGCATTAGCACATTCTGCTAATCCAGCGCCGGTGCTCCAGTGGGCTCAGGGCGAGGAGAGTAGGACTGAATCCCAGTGGAGCAGATGGATGACGTGCTCAGAGGCACACCGAAAGGGGGCTCTGATCGTTTAAAAGCCCGACTGCATGGTGGTAATGAGATCAGCGTTTTGGGCTCTGAGCTGGTAGTTTGCTGGAGATCCAGTTCTCTCTGGGACTCAAGTGAAGTGTAGAGGACTCATTATTTTAAAGTGACTTTCTGGTGACATCAGTTCAAGGGTGTGCATCTATCCAGGGAAGTTTAAAAAAAAAAAAAAAAATCCTGTCGACCTCGGTATGTGTTAGTACGAGTTCACGTTGCCTATTGATTAATTCAGAACAAAGAACAAAATCCCTGCTGTCACTGAATTAAAATACACAAGTAAACAGAAAACACAGAGCAGCTGAAGGAAAATAGAAGACTTATGAATTGCAAAAGCCACTTATTTTTCTGCCTTCTTGTCAAAATTGTTGCCCACCAATCTGGTTACTTTATTAAAGCCTCACCTCAAAACTCTTAGGAATTTTTAATGGTCTTTAGCAAAATAAGAGAGGACTCGTTCATAAATCTAAATACACTTTATACACTTTACAAGCAAAAGTTGGAATTTATAAAAAAGAAATTTGAATATGTATACCTCTTTTTTTAAATGAATGCTTTATTTAATAGCTAGCTATAGTAGAGAGAGGGACAGTAAAGGCAGAAGAGAGAGGGGATGACATGCAGCAAAATGCCTGGGCTCAGATTTAAACCCAGGCCGCGTACTCGCTCTATCAAATCAAATTTTGACCCATGCATTTGCACATTTTTGAGAAATGGTGATGGCAAAGCAGTGAAATATAGAAAAAATGTTTTAATTGCACTTTTTATGAATTCTTCATGCTCCATGCCAATTTATACAGATGTCTAATAGTCCCCGAGGGAAAACCAGGCCTTGGTCATTTATTTATAAGAAAAACTAAAAGCCTAATCATGAGTAAAACTAAAAGCTGTCCGCCCAGAAGCATTTCCCCATTTGCAATTACCTTTCAGAGTGGACTGATGAGTTGCCTGACCCAGGCAGCAGCTACAAATACAAGATGTTAAGCAACTGGACTTCATGTCACAAGGTTAAATAATGATGCATTCATTATGGCTGTTTTTGTGGCAGAGCACATTAGAGAAACTGTGGCTGGGTGCACTGACATCCTCTTCAGCCATTTCTGCACCACCAGTCACATCTTTTGTCCATTTTAGCCTGAAAATGCAATCCGTTCTCATCCCAGGCTTTGTCACGCCCCTTCAGTGTCTGTTACCAACAAAAAGGCACCCTTTGGCGTCTGTATGAGATGCACCAAGGCTTTCTCCATTTTATCGCATGTCAGTGGCACATGGTTAGGTCTAGACACCAAAACGACTTGGTAAAGGTTAGGGAAATGTTAGGTTTAGGCGCAAAAGTGGCCTCACTTCATGTGTGAAACCAAAACTGTCTTGATTCAGCGAGTTGTCACACTGAACTTGTGTCTCATGACCACCACACCAACCACCTCCCTCACCTCACTCTTTATATTACCGGCTAGAAAATGAGAATAAAAAATCTTGTCAAGTCTGCTCTTAAGTCTGTTATCTTTTTTTTTTGTCAAATCTAATAAAAGTGGAATGCTGAAAGTACGGTTATATTCAGTCTTTCTGAAAGCAAAAGGCACATTTAGGAAATCTCGGTCACCCATATAAGTCTCATCCTCATCTAATTTCCATGTCAGTCACTTTGTTTAATCACGGTTTCTTATTACCAAGGGGAGACGAAGAAGAGACTTTGGCCTTTTGACCTTCTCTTTATTTTTATTTTAATAGAGTCTAGTTCTTAGAGCTGATAGCACTAACTGCTGCTGTGACATCTTAACACTCAAGATTATAGGCAGCAGCGTGAGGGTATGTGTGTGTACAGTGATATAAATGATTAACTTTCTCCTTAAAGGATGTCTCAACCCTGATAGCTTTGCAGGCGTAGGTAGATGTAACCATACTGATTACAGTTAGCATCCACTGAATGCAAAAAATATACAATCTAACCTTTTAATAAGAAGAGGGTCAAGAATTTAATTATTGTAAACTGGAAAACATCATTTCCTAAGATCCTCCACCATGTCTGTGGCTGGGAAGGTGTGTATTTGCTGGCTAGCTCCACAGCTGCATAGTTTGTTTCAGATGTTAGAGCGACAACACAACAATGGCGCCGACAAGTTTTTTAATGTAATATTAATAATATAATATTTCAGACCTGAAGGAGCTCTGATCTCCTGCGCTGCATGTCCTGCACTAAGGACAATTCCAGTGTGATTTGAGTTTTTACTCTTTTTTCCACATTTTTATCCCTTTAATATTAATTGTGACAGTTTTTACATACATTTGCCATGATTTGAGACATTTTAAATAATTTCTGCTGTACCTCTGGGGCTCACTTCCATTCAGTTTCAGATGACACGAGCCCTTTTCAGATGGGATTAGTTTTATTGTGGGAGGTGGTGTAATGTAATAATTACCAAAGCATCTCTGCTATTTTAATCCTGTCCAAATTCACCATCTCAGTAACATTTACGGACTGCGCTCTCCCGTGTCAGCAAAAATTACAGTGTCTTTTAGCTACTGTGAAATGCTCTGTGAAAATAACCCTAGGAAATACAAATCTTGTGCAAATTCAAATCCTTGTAACATATTGTGCCACCTCCTCTTGGAAATTATGTTTCCCAGTTTTATTCTTTGTTTGGGGTCTTTTGATAATGGATATGGAAATTCTTTTTGGCCTGAGTTCATGGCATAATTATTCTCCAACTGTACACAGAAAAGCAAGGCCATCAAAAGATGTTCAAAAGTTGATCGACTTGTCACAGGGTGATGCTTGTGGCAGCTTAAAGTGAAATCATTTTCCGTAGCAGGCAGTAGGGTTTTTATGCACCTGGTTGGCTACATTAGGACTACTGTCTACATAAATGCATGAATTGTTGGGTAAACTTTGAAATTTTAGGTAAATTAGCGGAAACTACATAAGATTCATAGAACATTTTTGGTGTGACGACAATGTGTAGATGGAGTTGATATGCCCATTTGTTTTTTCACTGATGCTTATTATGGAGATGCTTTATCATGTCTGAATGGGCCAAATTCATTACAGAGGTCCTGTGAGGATTATTACTTTACAGACATTGTCCTGAAAACTTATCCCATTCGAGTAGGGCTTTAGAAAATGACTCCAGAGGTGTCTAATTTGGGGAACCGTAAATCATTTTTTGCAAAATTGCATCAGAAGGCTAATATCAGGCTATTAATGTTTACATTTTTACATTTTAGGAATGCTGCGAGAGGTGAGACAGGGAAGGGGGTGTCTTTACTGGGAGTAAGTCTTAATATTTGGGCACACTAAGATGATAATTACAAATATAATATGACCAAGGCCTTGAAAAAATTGGTATTTGTGTGTGTGTGTGTGTGTGTGTGTGTGTGTGTGTGTTTCAGTGCAAGTGGATTTTTTGATCATCCACATTTCCTTTTGGACTCTGGTGGCACAGAAAAGTTTTACATGGCCCGTGGGATGTGCCCATGGGATGAACTCATCATCCCCCTGTCTCTCATAATTTAATTAAAATAATAAACATGAATGGACGATGATCTTCCCCATCTACACTCTCTCATCATATCGATATCTCAGTAGACTCTTGTCATTTGTTTTCCATTCATCCCAGAGCAGGGATTAAGATTTTATTAGAAGAATTTAATAATTAGGGAAGTTAAATGGAAGCAAGAGCCTCATTTGGCAGGATTAAAACAGATTTAGTTGTTGTCTTGTTTCCGTGGGATGGAAACAACTGGGCTTCTAGGCCCACTTTCACTCTTCAAAGTCTAAATCAGTCAACCCAAGCCTGCTGTTGTTCGATAACAATGAAAAAATGACAAACAGAATTGACTGAAAGGGTGGGAGATACTGGAGATACTGAATATTTTTAAAGACAATAAGTTCTGTTTAAAGCCCCCTCTGTGACTGAACATCTTAGCACAAATGTTAAGTTGCGTAAGCCTGTGAATGCGTGATAGGGGATTTAAACTGTTTTGGGCATTCCGGTGCAAATGCTAGTAGGTAAGGTTGGGTGATTGGATGAATATATCAGCGACAGGCTGAGTCTATCGCCGGTTGTTTTTTGAGGGATTTTTTTTTTTTTTTTCGCGATAGAAGTAACATAGCATACCTTTAAGGGACAGCTCAGTGTGTAGGTTGTGTGTTTAGTGAGTGTGCAGTCAAGAGACAAAGACAAATGTAGCTGTGACTGTAGCAGAGCAATGTGTGTAAAGTTTAGGCTATTTATAGAATAAATTCTACAACTCTACAAGACCCAAACTGATGTCCCATGTTTCTTGCTTAAAGTGAAGGGGGTTAACCCCAGAGTCAGCAACCGTGGGTTAACCTAACATGACCATGCTCACTTAAGGTGAACAGGCCTGTAAGGTGAACCAGCTATTCTCACTTTAGTGACAATCTGAGCCGCTTCTAAAGACAGAACGGAGAAATGTCTGACTGTTGCATCTCTCCTGAGTTTTGCTCAGCCTGACCCCAACTCCCCCAGCCAACCCCTGCAGCGAATGTATTGGCAGTCGTTGGTTGTTGGGCTGACAGTTGGCGGAAGGAAAAATCTGACATATCGCCCAACCCCACTAGTATGGTGTAGTGTGGATGGGACGCTAACACAGTGTTTTCAAATTTAGCGTGGGGGGTGTGCATGAACCTGTGTGCATGTTATGTTCTCCCATGGGAAGGTTTTGCTGTCAGGTGAAGAGAGTCCATGTGCGTTGGAGGTGACACTTGTCATGGCGGCACAAAGCCAACTTAAGGCACTCTGCTGGCATAACACTGGCAAGTTACACATTTGCTCCAGCTTTAAACCGGTTTTGGGATGTTTTTGCTGGTTTGGGATTTTTGAGGTTTAAAGTAACCTAACCAGTGGCGAGATGGGTGGAGTGGTTCAATTCGTCTGTTTTTTGTTTTTTTTATTTAGATCAGTGGTACCACTTTGGCATTAAATATCACTATTGTCAAGAGTTTTTTTTTTTTTTTTTTTTTTTTTCTATTTTCAGGGCGTTGGCATAGGATTCACTTGCCAGGTACAGGTATGTGAACAAATATACAAAATCCTAAACATATATGTGTTGTTGAGCAACCTACATGACTTTTTTTGTTGGTTTTGAGTTAATGCTATGACCAATGCCATGAAAATAGGGCTCTTGGTAGTCTACATTCTTACTAGACCAACAGTGGTGAGTAGCAGCAGGGAAAAGGGGTGAAAAATAAAATCTGTAAAATGTTCCATTGGATGATGGTTGTTTAGCCTGTAGAAGGCAGATAATTCTCTGATGTTATTTATGAGCTGCATGTTGATTTTGTTGAAAATCCTAGACCTCTATCTAGCATTTCCATCCATCTAATTGTTATGTAAATGTTTGGCATGTTTAATTTCCTCCAATGAATCAGTTTTGCCTGCCTTTTGATGGCGTATGGTCTGAATCACCCAGGGGCTTTATACTGTGTAATGCTGAAAAATCTATCGCCTGGTTTCCAGTTACAGTTTCCCTGTGCTGACTGGAGAAGCACCATCCTGCAGGCTGTGAGATTTTAGTCTTATGACAGCTCATCCATCTCAGACCCAGTGGCAGTGAATGAAGAGGGTGATGATGGTGTTCTGACGTACATGCTCCTTCTGGTATCACACCCCTCTGTGTGCTTTTGTCTGAAGTGACGGATGTTTTCTATCAAACCCAACATCATAAAGCATTGTCCTCATTCCAGCTGAAGTTTAGCGATAGCCCTTACTCACTGTTTACAGTCTCAAAGACCTTTGCAGACCCATGGTTTATAGAATACTAAACAACACCCCCTAACCTGAACCTTTGTGGCACGCGCTAATTGGTTTCCTGACTGTTATCCTTGGGATTGACAGAAAAGCTTGTTTATGCATGCAAGAGCACAATGAATACAAGATCTAACACTGGGAATAACCAAGTTTAGCATTTGTACAAGTAAGTGGGCAGTGAAATCAGACTGACAGGAATATATGAATCCTTTTCTTTTAAATCTCAGACTTTGTATTGGCTTTATTTAATGTGGCTTACCAGGGGGTTACTAGGGAGGCTGTATGACATCATAGCCGCCAGTGCATCCCAGAGCTGCATGAGTGAAGGCTGGAGAGATAGGGGAAAGGGCCTGCAGCAAAAAGTACAGCCTCCCACGCCACCCCGGTCCCAGTTAGACCAAACCACATGCCACCCTGTGCAGCCAAGCCATGCCATTATAGCTTCCCCCCCAGGCGAACAAAGACCCCTTTCAGGCCAGTCCCTACTGTGATCATGCAGAGCAGAAGCAATCTGTTCCTCTTGGCTGCTCACTGTGAAGTGACCCAGCCTTTTCCTTGCTACAACGTTGCTGTTTTGTGCAAACGTTCAACCAGCCAGACCGATTCTGCTCTTTGATTTCCTTGCTTGGTCCATCTCAAAAAAAAAAAAAAAAAAAAGGGCATAGAGGCTGAGATGAACCATCCACTCAACTCTCTGTGGCAATGTGCCATTGTATTCACTCAATGTGGTCATTGATCGGAGAGATGAAAGTACATGCTATAAGCCTTAAACACACCGCAGGTAGCATCTTTGTAATCCCATTTCATAACCATAAAGACATCTATAAGGGTTGAAAACTTCAGTAGCTTTGCAAGTTCTGTAGCTCTGGAAACTGGGGACTCAATGATGTTGATTCTCTTAAGAAGAAAGTGGGACACCTGCTAAAAGTTAAAAAGTCTTTGGTGGTATTGCGTGGCTATTCTGACCACTCTACCCACCCTTAGATCGCTCCGAATGCTCCGGGGCCAGGATGCTGTTTGACTGATGAGATCTGAGCACGGCTGTCTGGACCAGCATGCACCTGCACTCCCATTAGCCCTGCAGGGTGATGTCACATCCACAGTGTGTCAGTCAGCTGCCCCCACCCCTCCCCTTCCTGTCTACCTGCACACCACTCATCCACTGGCCCCATTAAGTCACTCTCTGTAGCTAAGGTGTCGACAATGTTTTTCCTTACAAATAAAAACCTTTCTTATTGAGTCCTCCCAACATTTTAAGATCATCAAGACGTCATTTGTTTGAAAGAGGCTGAACATTTCAGCCTTTTTTGTTTTTAGTAAATGAATCTATCATTTTTTAGAGCCCTAACTAACTACTAATTAAAGATGCTAAGTGAAATCATGGTAATTTATGTGCTACAGTTTGTGTTCAGTGTCAATCAACAAAACAGTAAGACAGAAAGGCAATACTATAAAATTCAGTTGCCTCATTTGAACTTACCCGCTCTCCGCAATAGACCATTTGATTCTGCTGCATTGACAGGTTTTATGGTGTTAAACTGTTTCTCTTTATAGTTTAGTCATTGGATACTCATCTATTGTGAAAAATAATCAATAGCTGACTAAGATGCACTTGTCAGGAAATTGACTTATTGGTTTTCAGCATCCACCTCCACATTCACTGTCTCTCTGCTCATCAGCAAAGACTCATAACCTTCAGATTAAACACAAGAAAGGCTGATTTAGCCTAGTGCTAATGTTTATGTCCACCTCTGCTGAGTATTGATAGATTCATCACAGAACTTTAAAGATGTAAAGAAGGACTGATCAGCAATAAATTAACGATCGATGTTTTGCATTTTGCGTACGCGGAGTTTTCATTCTCCCATCTCAGCTCTTTATCCCTGTTATGTAATTTGCGGATCTGGAACTCATGCTTGTTTTTAAACCGAGGAAGAGGATGAGCAAGACACGAAAATTCTCAGTTAAATTATATTTTTAAATGGTCTTCCATGCAGTCAGTACCTGCAGCTTTAATTCAGAGGAGCTTTTTCTTTTTCTTCCTTCCATCATGGATATTGCAGAGTGTAAAAAGGGAAAAACAAGGAGCTCTTTATTTTAAGTCATACTGGCAAACTTCTTTTTCCACTGTGGCATTATAGCACCGAGATGAAGAATCTCATTATATCCAGTGAAGTGGATTCTTTCAGACGTTCTTTTTGAAATGGGAAGATAGAGCAATCTTAATTAGAAATTTGAGATTTGGTCTCCTCACAGATGAATGAGCAAGTTGAGAAAAATGACTTGGTTGGTCTGTACAACACTGCTGTCTTTAAAGGGTACTGTTCCAAGTTGTACTGTTTTTCCTATCATAACATAGTGAAACACAAAAATACAGTATTCTTGTCTTGTCCTAGTGAATATACAAATGTTCTATGAAGGCTATGTTTATGTTGTGTTTGTGTGTGTGTGTGTGTGTGTGTGTGTGTGTGTGTGTGTGCGCGCACGCATGTGCATGAGCAGTACTGGCTCAGTTTTTGCTAAGAGCAGTAACTGATTGCAAAAAAAAAAAAAAAAGCAAAAAATGATCTGACTTATCAATTTTGACATTTTGTCCCAAGGGTGTCACTAGAGGAAAGGTCATTGGATCACCACAATCAAGAAAGCTCTTCCTTTGGGGAGTAGGAAGTCACGTACCAAATATCACAGCAATCCACTGATTATATTTCATGATATCTTGTGTGCAGAGTTGACATTTTGGCCTCAGGGTGGTGCTACAGGAAAGGTCATGGGGTCACCAAAATTCTCTGATGAGTTCATCCTCTGATGAGTGTGAATGGGAAATTTCACTGTTATCTGACCAGTACATTTTGAAAAATTGTGGACAAGCCAAAATTGTACCTTATGGTAGTGCTAGAGTGCGGGCGATGATGTCACCAAAACAGGATTCATCCTGTGTGGAGCATGGCTGTGCTCACCAAATTATTTCATGGCGATCTGCCCACTAGGTTCAAGTTGAATGGATGGTTGGGTGGACCTACCAACACGGCCATCTTTTATAGCCATACTTCAGAAAAAAAAATCCTTTAAAAAATTGGATTAAAAATGTAACTTATGAAATGAAATTCAACACATCAGTATGGGTGGCTGCGTTCTTGCATCCTAAATCTGAAGAATTTTTCTCATCATGTCTGTCAAGGGCAATGAGACTGCAGCAGGCAAGTGATGTCCCACCCTCACCCTAAGGCTATAATTGCCCTGCTTGATCTCATCCCCTCAATCTAAAACTGCACTTCACCAAGCCATAACAGGCAGAGAGGGGCCATCTGGTATTATACATTGTTTTCCTCCTCCAGGGAACATTAGTTATCCAGTTCTCGTTGGTGCAGAACGTCAGTATGGAGCTATAGAATCACACCTCATTACATGATGGCAGTAATAGCTAAGTAATACTAAAAACCGTTATCACAATTACCCCCCTGCTGATAGAACATGAGCTACATTAGGAGCCATTATATACGATAACATTTCCTGAAAGTATGTTGAGAGACCCAGCTAACATCCGAGCAAACCCATGTTAACTGAAGCCTTTCTAAACCGTACCGATGCAGCAGCCGTGGAATGAGCGTGGACACATCCATGGCCTTGCCGCTATAAATGAGCGCGATAGCCTCCACAAGCCAGCACGAGAGGCGCAGGAGAAGCACACTCCTTCTCAACTGGGTTGGCATAACAGACAATGCACTGATCTGTGGAGCATATGTTGCACTGCCTGAGTCATCATCTTTTATTTGTGCAATTGGCTCATGGAGGACTTGAATGTGGACTGTGGAGTGTTATTCCTAAATGCTTTTGGTTGCTGGTAGCTCTGATAGCTATGAGTTTGTGTGTTTGTGTCTGGCCATGAGATCTCTTTCTGTTCCCGATGAGGAGATCCCTGCGACTTGAAGGCCTCACTTCTGTATGATAGACAAGAATGTTTTGAAATCACAAACATGCCGGGGCACCATCATCTGCACTGCCATGATTTGCTAAACAAAAAAAAACAAACAAACAAACAAAAAAAAAACACACACAAACAAAAAAACCCCCCAAACAAACAAACAAACAAAAAAAACAGCCCATGAGAAACAGGCCTTGGGGATACATATTGATATTGTGGTATTAGACTTGGTATAAGGATTTTTTGGATATCTCAGTATTGTGTTGTCATTTTTTGTTTTTAAAAGCTTCATTATGGTAAAGGCATGCAATTTCCTGAACTTCTTAGACTGGTCTAGCTGTGCTGTTTCAAATTCTCTTCTGCTGTCTTCTTCAAATGATTAGTTATGGAGAGCTTTATCTCATTGTCACAATATGGGTGTGCTGATGTTAACGTCTCCTTTTACTTTCTATACATTCCATTTAGTGTGTCAGATATTTTCTCCCTACACTTTTTTCTCCTCGCCTTTTCATGTATCCTATCTTTGGAATATTTTTCTTTTATCGTAATGTCAGACCTCTTGCTGCCCTATATGTTTCCGCGGACCCATCTCGGATGTCATTCTAAACTGCCTCGGAAAAGATCAGTCTTGTTTGATTTTGTCACTCTCTCTTTCAGTCACTGCAGCCAAAGACTCAATTAAGAAGTTTTTGTTCGTGTTTTTAAAGATTCAGGCCAAGGTGAGGTCGCTGTATTGTTGTCTGCTTCACTCAAATCACTTATCGAGCTCACTTTTCAGTTTTTAAAAAGTCATTTCACTGTCATAATTCAAAGTGATGTTAAAAGTTACTGTAGCAGCATTTCCAACTTCAAAAAAATTTATTTGATAAGACTCTAAGAATTAATTTGCCCAGCTATCCAGAGTGCGTCTTACTCATTGGTCTCTCCACCCCAAAGTCTGGCACACTCAAATCAATACCTTATATAAGCTGTGTGGGAGACAGCTGAAGGTATTTTTGAGCCTCCGTTACTTAAGAAGACCTGGTGCTATCTTTATATTGTGTATGCTGTGTGCGGCAAAAAGTCACCTACCTTTATCCCAAGGTCATGCATTAAAGAGTGGGGTGCTGAATCCATTGGGCACAGTGCTACACAGATGGTTGTAAGGAGTGCTGGTCATGGCTACTGCTGCAGCTATGATGACACTATTGAAAACCTGTTTGAAGTGCTGCCCTCTTTTTTTTTTTTTTTTTTTTTTTAATAAACGCTGACACATATTAACTGCTGCTGCTTTGGGCAATGAATGCCAAACCATGCTAAGCTCTCTGCCATGTACATGCAACAATGGGCCATTGAATACAAAAAAAAAAAAAAAAAAAAGAAAAAAAAAAAAGAAGAAGTCAGCGCCGGAAAGTTACATCAAACATTAGGGCTCTCTCTAAAGCAGCTCCCCTCTCCTGTTCTCTTGCGCTGTCTCTCGCTGTCTACTGCTGTCTGTTCAACTTATGATGGACAGTTTTTTTAACACAGCATGTATAAAAGGAGTGAAAAGGCCATGTTTGTCCCTGCGGGTTTGTGCTAAGTGTTAGGAGGCTGAAGGGAGCGGTTATGGGAATACGCTCAGAATGCTGGTGATTGGTTTGGAAAGGGGACAACTTTGGGGGCACATGACAGAATGTGTTTATGATGACAATCTCTACTGGAAGCTAAAGGATATCGTTAATCACCAGGGCTACAATGAGTCAGCTTTGTAGGCGTCCTCTTCTCACCAGTGCCATTACTTTGTCATCTCCCGCCTGGTTGAGGACCGACTTGGTCACCAGCAGATATTCTCCTTCCTGCTTTGCCTTCACACATATTTATGTTGGATCACGTACGATCGCGTGGGATGTTTTTAACCTCTCGTCCCTCCGGGCTATAAGACAATCACCAGCATGTCTCCCCTGAGGAGAACAAACTAAGCTGCCTCAGAGTGAAATTGAAAGACGGCTAAAAGAATTCTGACAATTGCCTTTGAAAGTGCTATTTTTGCTCCAGTTTTGGGTTCTATCCTAAGAGGCTTAATTTATATTAGCTGTACAATCAGATTGCTCTCAAAATACCAGCATTTAATTAAGCATGCAAACCAATTAAGTCATGCTCTCTTTATGGCAGCCGTTTTCCCCCTTGGTTAACCTCAGACAAGGTTAGCTGCAGAGGCGTGCACTGTGACGGGGCTTGTGCTCAGATTTTCAAGCCTCTCTAGGATAAAGTTGCTGCTACAGGCACATTGGGCTAATATGGCCGTGTCTGATGTCGTATCATCTCATTGAAAACTCTTGTCAAGCACTGCTTTCAGGTCATACTCACCCAGTATCAGTCACTGCTGGCAACAACTCTCTCCGGTTTCTGTGTTACCGCTTCGCAGTACATGAAAAAAGATATTAATGCATGAATCTTCGGTTCATATGTCATGGTGTGTTGCCTAGTGTGAAGCAAATCTGTCGGTATAAAAGGCATAATTGGAGCAGGACTGCATTTAATAGGGCTACTTTAACATGACTCGGGCATACAGTATGTAAAGTCAACATTACATAACTTTTTAATGTTGCTTTTCCAAGAGAGCACAGCAAATATATCAGACTGAAATGAATATATTATATCTTTCCAATCCAGCTTGCTCTGTAGAAACTTTGCGTCAACATTTAGCCTATGATTTTTCAAATGACTGGGTTTCATCCTCCTTGGCCACTATATGTGCAATATAGATCTACAGGACTTAATGAAACTTGATCTTGGAAATGTCACATGCCTTTTAAGAGTACGTAATGCCAAGAGCTCAACATCAGATCTTGCAATTCTTGTAGGATGTTGGTAGCACACCCTCTTAAGAAGAAACAGCACAGACTTGTCATTGGATCAAGCTAGTTCTTGCATTTTGTTAGGCTCATGCTTAGCAAGTATTACATTGTTTACTTTTATTCCACATTAAAACATTTGATCAATGAAAAAAAAAAAATGTTTCAAGCGTGACCAATTTAGCTTTAACTGTGTCAAGGCTTAAGAAATAGGAAGACCTCTCCTTGAAGCCTCCTAAGTGACAACACAGTAAATCTCTCAAATAGGCTGTCACTCCAAATCCCCAGCCAACAACTCAACAGGGCTTTTTAACTTGTCCTGCCTGGCTGTTTGTTTGCCAAGTACAGCACTGTGGGCCGGAGACAGCAGCCTCCCTCGCCTTCATAGTTAAACTCTTCATGGCTGTCACACTAAATAATCAACGAGAATAACAAGGTCTGAAAGAAATTACTCTGCTCGCAATTGTGTCTGTGAAACTTTGAGATAACTGAGGACTGAAAGGATGGCGGAGAGTTGTTTTGCCCTCAGTTCAACTCAGTGCCACCTCCGAAAGACAGAGTGGAGCGTGTCATGGCCACTATATGCAAAGTAGCTAGAGATTACATCAGATCAGATTAGATAAAACAAAACATGGTTCAGAGATTTTAATGGCATTGCTCCTTTGGATCGCATAATACTTAAAGATTAATAATGAGTGGCTTTGCTGTATGTGTTGGGCATAAATTCCTAAAGAAAACCTCTGCTTTTTGACCATTTGAAAACTGGTAACACATCCTCTGCTTAAAAAAATGTAGGTTCACCTTACTTGCAGCCCATGTCAAGTCAGTGACTGCAAGTAACATGAACATAATTTAAATACACACATAATTATTAATATCCTGTTGTAATTATTGGGATGATGATGATGTGGTAAATCGTCATGAAAATGTGTTTGACTTTCTCTCACATTTTCAGGGCAGGTCCCTCTATATGTTTAAGTAATGATACCGGTGATTTGTGAGGGGACTAATGTTAAGGAACAGATGACAAATCGTGTTGCATTATCACTGTGCCAGACTGTCGCTTATGAGGACTCACCGCAGTGTCCTCTGGGAGTTATCAAAGACGGCTCAGTTTTAGAGGGCGCTGGAAAGCTCCGAGGCATTGAACTGTCCCTTTGTTTCCCGGTGGCTGATCCATTTGTGTGTGTCCAATAAGATAATTTCCCAAATTCCCCCGTTATAGTGGAGCCTAGCACTCATGAACACCCCTCTTTAAACAGCGTATTTGACTTTTGAAGGTTAGGTCACCTCGATGCAAACGCCCTAATAGTAACAGATTTAAACTTGCTATATGAATAGGAAACTGAATCAGGAGAGAGAGGAAATCTTTACTGGGAATGATTATCCATATACAGTTTGGTTCTATATGTGAACATTTCTCTGTTTACCCATAATAAACCTCTGACATTCACATTTCTGCTGTTAAGTTTCTGTGTCTCATTAAATGTGGCATCTGCACTGTGACTTATTTTAGATTCAGCTTCTTAGAGGAGAGGAAGCAACTCATAAGCGTTGCAGGTCCGACATGGATCTCACACCTTGTGGACTGAGGATTCTAGAGATGAACCAAACAGCATTTTTTTTTCTGTTCCTATTTTCTCCTCCTCTTACCCTGATTCTGGCTTGTCTCTTCCTTCCTCCCTTTCTCTCTTTTCTTCCATAATCCTCCGTGTATGGAAGCGCTGCATACTGCAATGCAACCCAATGCACATTGCATCTGAAAAAACCTTTGCTTTTAATGGAGAATGGGTTACAGATATGTTACACTTACATATTACATTCAACCTTGTTTTGCTCTCCCTTGTGAGAGGGGCTAAGGCTCACTCTAAAAAGCCACCTCCCACCAATTTTGCACCCAGTTTTTTAGTTTCTTCGCCCACTATACAAACCTAAAAAAAAAAATGCAAGGCAGTGAGTTTGAAGAGAGGAGGGAGTTCTGAGGTTGGACTGCAGAGGAAATGGATGGAACATTTCTTTACCAAATGATGTATCTTAGGACAAACATCCTTGAGCATCTCCAACTGAATGCCATCTGTTCATTTTAACCAGTGGAGGATGAACTGAGCTAGGTTTAGTGAGATAAATATTGCACTGGCACATTCATGCTACATACAGTATGAGCAGCATTCTTTTATTTCATAGTGCTAAATACCAGTTTGATGCTGAAAAAAGTGTTTTAGTGTTGAGCAACTTTTAAAAGACTACATGGACTTGGCCCATTGGCCACCTTAAGCGTTACAGGATGAGAGGATTGACACTGTCTCTCTGAGTCTGGTAGGTAGCTCTGTCTGGTGTGCATACTAATGTTTAAGCATACAGTATGACACTGCAGCTGGCAGGCTTTTGTTCCAGCACAGGCTGATAAGCATTGGGATGTGGGTGTTGACTGTTGATCAGTCTGTCAACATGCATCCCATCTCCTGTATACAGCATAGTTGTAGAGTGCTAACAGACCATCAACATAACTCTGTCTTACTCCTGTCTCCCCTGTGTCAGCTGTCACAAATCATTATCAAAGCAGATTTAAGAGAATGCCTGCATTACATTTGCAGATTATATGATTTTGGTCTCCAGAACTGCTTGCAACCAAGAAAGCCTAATTTCTAAAGGATATGCCCCTTTGTTTTGTGAACACAGGAGCAACATTGCATAACAAGTATTAACCTTTTCCCCAGACCTCTCCTAAGTAGGCAGAATACTGAGCTTTTAAAAGCTTACCAGTCCCAATACCATCCTTCAAAACCACAGCACCGCATTTAACCTCAGTACCTGTGTGAAACCAGGAAAAGAGAGAATATGAGAAAAATTCTCTGGCCTTGTGCACTCTTCAGCTAAATGTGATTATCAGAGAGAAAACTAAATGATGCAAAATGTTGAGTTCTGCAGACAGCACATGCCCTAAAAAGAGAAGCAAACTGCATTGCCAAAATTTGATCGGGAGCTTGACACCTCTGGTCAATTGCTGTTGTCAATTGAATTAAAAATCTAAACTTGAAAAGTACCAAAGTACTAAAGTTGTAATAGCAGCAGCTCTATTGGTTTGAAGCAGAAACTTAATCATGTTTACATGTTATTTAGACATTGTGAGATCAGGGGAGTGGAATGACTCCCTTTGCCTGTACAAACACAGTGTCAGTCCAAAGTGGGCCATACATACTCTAATGACATTCATTCATTCATTCATAAACATGGTAGTCACTCCCAAAAACTGACTGTGTGTATGTGGCTACTGAGAAAGTGGTGGAGCTCCAGAAATGGAATGAGTAGACTAAATTTACTGACATTTCCATCATGACAAAACACTATTAAAAATATTGGCAATATGAGATAACTACACTGATTATTTGAACAAATGTACAAACCATTTGCCATTGGCCACGAGATGTTGCTGTGACTCAATCTGCTGATGTCGTGAGAGATCCTGTTGCTGAACCAAAACTACAGCAGAGAGACCGCAGTTATGTGCCACACACGCTCAAGGTATACGGAAAACGGGCACATTTACCTTTCGTTTATTTTGTCAGATAAATCTGATGGGCTGAGTTATTGTAAACAAAAATAATTGTTAAATACGTCCTGGAAGAACAGAAAATGTTTTCTGTTAGCCGTGTGTCAGGCCTACAAACTCGTCTGCCGATGCGGCGATATCAGTAAATGTGTCCAGCTGTTGCCTTGGCAAGGGGAACCACCTGGAAATACTCTGACTTTCCCTGAACCAAAGGCCCTTACAGGTTCTACCCAATTCTGTTTCTATGAGTGCAGCACCGCCACCTGCAGTGTGGCCTGTATGCGCGTTCGATGGAGAAATGTGACATCTGCCCAAATTATACTCGGCTTTCCTGCAGGCACAGGGAAATGAATAAGTTTCTCAATGAGAATTTCTGAGTCATGAGTCCCACAGCCCACCAGTGATGGATTTCTCTGCCAGCTCGGCTCTAATAGCTTTTCTGTCTCATCTCTCAGCTGCACATACAGCTTAGCATTGTGGGTACAGTGATTTCAAAATAGGCTGCATGCAGAGCATCATGCAGAGCTAGATTATTTGCAAGTTTCATTAGCGCTCTGATAACAGACGCATTGGATCACACTTTCCCATGTACTTGGCCATGTTGTCCAAATACTGCTAGATACTTGTTTCGAAATGTTTTTTTTTTTTTTGTTTGTTTTTTTTTTGTGTGTTTTACCATCCACATCTGTGGTAAGAGTACCGTTCTCCATCTCCATACTGTTGTCACCCAGACTAAATGGATTTTTAGGGGCTTGCAGTTTTTCTTCCACTGCACAATAGTAACATTTTCTTACTAAAAAGTGTAACAAATACCCCCAAAACAGACTATGCAGCACAATCGGTGTCATTCTTGGGATTAGCATAGAAACAATACTTAATTTTCTGGCATCTGCACAGCTCTGATGGTGATGCGCCAGTTTGGTCTCCCCCAGTGGTAGTGTAAGGCTGTCGGGCAATGACTCAATGTCTCTAATTCAGACTGCATCAACCCCTCAGACCTGACATTTATTCTCATCTGCTGCTGTCCTCCACAGTAATGGGAACTGGGTACTCCTACAGCACACACTATTATCATAACCACATCTAGCTTTAGCCCACAGGCGTGACGCATTTTACGTTAGTGTTCCTGGCAAAGACTCATTCACACATTGACTAATGCCTGCTGTTTATTAGTGCAATAGCCATAAGCAATGCACTATTGGATTTCTTCTTGTGGCTGTTGTTAGTGGCCACAAGCCTTTTAAGATAGTGTTTTGTTTTGTTTTTTTTTTCCTCCATCACTCTCCATTTCATAAATGGCATTTTAGAACACTGACCCTTAACAGAATCCATTACCAGGCAGGTTCAGTGTGAAAGGTTACCATTAAAAGCAGCACCACATGGTCTGCTGATGGTTTCAGGGTGTAGATGAGGTTCACAGTCTGTGACTGCCCTCAGCTTTTTTAAACAATGAGGCAACTGGTTCACTGAGCCCCATGCAGCCTCATTTTCTTTGCCAAAACTTCCCCCCTGGCAGGCAAAGGCAGCTGTAGCTTAGCAGGCTGTCCTCACCACTGGCCCTTTCTCTCCAGCCTCCTGTTGGTAAAATATGCGTGGACACCCACTGGGCTGAATTGTTCCAGTTCCATGGCACCCTCTGTTTGGCATTATTGTCACTGATACTGTGCTGATAATGTGATAAACCCTCCAGTGAGGGTTCACACACTCTGTGGCTTCATCGCACAATCCTCTCCTGACTGTACTGATGAACTCTGATTGCCAGCCTGCGCCACAGATTTTCATCTCTGTGTTTCTTGACACTTTCAATTTTCCTCCTATTTTTCACACTTCACTTGTAAAAACGGCCCTTTTTGCTGCTACGTAAAGAATCTGCTGACACAAATAAAACAGCTGGTAGAGGCATTGTGTGTCTCCCTCAATAAATTGCTGCCGTCAGATCTTTTAATGGGTAGCAAGAGTGCACAAGATAAAGGGCAGAAAGAAACGGCTTTCTGTGGGAAATGGGCATTCACTAAGAAACAGTTATCTTTTTACTGTCAATGTGTAATATCCCTCCCAAATTACAAGTCTTTTTTATTGTGGAAAAATATTTTGTTGCTTGAGCCCATCCTATTTTTGCCTTTGGGCTGATTGAATCTGAAGCCACGGGAGAATTGATCAGCTGGGAATTGCCTTTCTTGCCATCTTACCTCTGCATCAATTGAAGCTGCTCAGAATCACTGCTGCATTGTGAAAATATGAACTGAAATGGCAACTTAGAGGGTAGAACTTTCTGTAATTCCCAGTGGTATCCAACTCTTCCTCAAAACATACAAAATACAGACTTGGTTGTGTGTGCAGTATGGGCTCCCATTAAGAATAGTTTGGCAACTCAGAGTCCGCTTGGCTCTGGTGAAGAGCATGTCCCAGGAGATATTTCTCCTTGAAATTTCTCCTCTGTCACATTGAGTTACCTTGATGTGAGGCTACCTTGTCCAAAATAGACCCCTGCAGAGCCTATAGGAAAGTGTTGATCAGAAAGGTGATGACAGGCACATCACCTAGTCTGAGGTGCTTAGTAAATGGCTTCAGCAGAGGACAATGGATTCAAGATGCAATCTGTTTTAAGTTGTTTTTCACCTCTCAAACACGTATGATGTTTGTATGATCCACTAAATTAGGAGGTGTACACTCCAAATGCAATCCCTTGTAATGGAGCGCTCTATTGTCTGAGTCAGTTTTGAGTCGGTGTTGGTTTCTGTATTCACTCAGGGGAAACCCACAGAAGTGGACTCTGCTTTCTTGTTGTCCTCGGTGTATCTAGTATATCTGATTTTCATGGATACAGTGACACCAATCTCTGTGGTCAGAGCATGGTTAGAGTCTCTTCCCCTTTTGCATAATTAAGAGCATTTTAACAGAGCTGCGGCTATTTTAATACTGAATGCCTTGCATGCATTGTGGAGTGGAATTAAAGTTTTTACCTCATCCATATGTATAAAGTGCACTTTACCAAATGGATGTGAGTCTAACGAAACAGCTCCTGCAGACTTTCTCTAGCTTTTTCCAGCATAATCATGCACATACAGCACTGTATATTGACAGATGGCTTTAGAAATACAAACCTAAAAGTAGTGGTGGTGTGACAGTATTCCCTGTTGCCTCAAGCCCAAAGCACTCAGAGGATCCATTACTCAACCAGGCAACACAAGCAAACTGCACATTTGCCAGCAGGATGCAGTGATAAAACTAGATTGCTTCTGTAATCTGAAGTAAAGTCAACACAATAAAGTGAGCAAGAAGAGGCAAAGGCAGCAGAATGCTTTTGAAAGAATTCAAGGCTTTTGTAGTGAGTAGGTGGAATGCTTGATTTTTCTGGCTCTGATGTTGAAGTCACTCCTAGCTGGCATGAGGTTTGCAAGAGAGAGACACACTTCTTCTCATTGTGTGACACTGTAGAGTGGACCCACAGAGGAAGTCGGTGCTGGTCAGCCAGAAATAGCTGCCAGAGATTACAGCTTGACATAGATTACCTGAGGGAGATAGATGGCCACACTGTTCCTTATAATGCCACAATTCTGATGTATTGCTTCTTTGCAAACTGCATTTGGTTTATATTTTATTGCCCACTTGCTGCTTTGCTGCCTGAATTTCACTCAGTGTGCCTTATGATATACATCCTACATATTGTGTAGCTGTGTCTGAATCCAGTTTGCCACAGGCACTGAGTACACTGCTATTTTGGCACTTGTCACAACAGCGACAACAGATTTTCGGCTATAATTGCAGTGGACTTGGTAGATATATGTCCTCATTTCTAGGTTTTTATGTGGCCGAAGAGCATGTGTCTGGCTCACTAGCAGGCTGATTGACTGGCTGGTGGAGGGGAGAACGATGTTGAGGTTCATTTCCTAGAATGGGAACCCTTTGGCTGTTTTAGACATCTCATGCTGAGAAAAAGGTCCCTCCATGGTGCCACTTCACCCTTTCCATTGTCTCGGGAGCCCCAGGAAAGATCACTTACCAGTGGTGAATCCAGCCATAAAAATGCAGGAAGCTGTGTGGCCCTGGAGACCAGCTGCCTGTGCATGCAGGCGTGAGAGGCCCACCGCTGCCCCTGCGTGTCAATGCTCTAATGGAAGCCCAAGGGAGATGCAATCTCCTCAATAAATGATTCAGAGAAATGAGGCTGTCGCAGAATGCAGCTCTCCACAGTTATGACAAGGCCAAATCTGACTTTGGGTGGATCAGCACACTTCCTGCTGCTCCTGCCCACGAATTGTGGCCTGGGGTAAAGATCAACTCATTTCATACTTCAAATGGGGTGCTTAGTTCAACAGAGAAGAAGGCGGTGCTGAGGATGTTCTGATAAAGCCTTAATTGTAAAGTTTTCAATCACTGTAACTTTATTCAGATTCTTACATTGTCATAATTAATGATTTGCTGACAGCCGTGCCAGTTGTGTCAAGTTAGGTTACTGATAAAAATGCCAATTATGAAAAAAATGTTGTGCGCTAAGGGTCTTGAATTGACGCCTTGGCATTTAGCTGACTAGAACATTTCTCTTCCTTGTACTCCTGTTATTAATCGTAAATGCCAACTCATTTCACCTGTTCAGACTATCTACTTTTCAGAAGAAGTTTTGGAAATAGTTGCTTCTTTATCCACATCTCTCTTTTGCTTTGCCTGTTCCCTTGATTCCTCACGTTTCTGGGGCAAATCCATACACAGTCTCGCTATGTTTTGATGCCCCACTTTTATGCCTGGTGAGTCTGAACTGTGTGCTGTTTCTCAAGTTCATAGCATCGTGCTGTTGGTACAAAACCTCCTTGTAACTGCATCACTTTGTACCTGTTTGTTGTTACATACTGAATCCACTTGTCATGAATTAACGGCTAGACGACAAATAAGGTCTTTTATTCTGTACTGGCACATATTGCACATATTGCCTATAATAATATACTGTGCTATATTCCAAACAGTGTTTAGTGATTGATTTCTTCTTTTCATTTTCATATGTGCTTATCTTGATGTCTGTTAATTGAATTTCTGGAATCAGATTTTTTTCCCCAACTGTTCATGCAAACTGTGCATACGAGTCTAACATGTGATATGTGTGAAATCACAAAATGCACACTGCCTTGTCTTTGTAGTATACAGTTCTGTTTTGTTCCTTTAGGCATCATTATGATGATGTCTCATGATGTCTTTGCTAATACTGGCCTGTCGCTCTAGCATGCTGTTTTGATGATTGATGATTGTGAAATAGTCTGTGTGGGTCTTTTTAATCACTCTCAAGATATTCTGTCACTTTCTATTACATGCATCCCCTTCCACTGCCCAGGGCTGCATATAAGTTAATAACCCTGATCAAAAGCTGCAATTGAGCTACCACAATGACATCAAGAGTCTGACCATGTGCTGATCAATCAGCTGTGCACCTAAGGGAGAAAAGACGTTGTTTTTTTTTTTTTTTTGTTCACAGCATCTTCAAGACTAGTGCATTTCTACAATTTCCTTTTGACTTGTGTGTGGGAACAGTAAGTCGAGATGCACATGAAGCGTTTAATTGGCTATACTCCCACTGACCCCTAGATTTCAGCATGGCCCATGATGTCGGGCCACATTGAGAATCAGACATTGTCCTCTCCTGCTCCTGTCCTCCTCAGCTGTGGGGGCAGAGTGTGATGATGACTGGCTGCTTGGGGGAGAGGAAGACTCCTGTTCCAGAAACAGGAAAAAGTTTTAGACTTTACTCTGAAGTATATGGAAATGTACACAGCTCTGTCAGCACTGTCTGACTCTAGTCTTACTTGCTTTTACCTCATTAGGCCCAGCCACTGGAGATACCCACAGGCAGCCCATCAATAAAATATATCTGCATTATTAATGTGTTTACTAGTTGATAATAAATATCCATTACTGCAGTTCATAACAAACAATGCTTTTTGAGTATATGATGTTAATAGTTCTGCAATGATTAGTTTGTCTGTGTGTGTGTGTGTGTGTGTGTGTGTGTGTGTGTGTGTGTGTGTGGAGTCGCAGGGCAAGAACTTGACTGGTTTCATATAGACTGAATTGTTCTGTCCTCATACAAACCCTAAGAAAGAAGTCAGTCTAAGTCAGTTTAATTGTTTCCTTAGTAGATCTGGCGCTCCAAAAAAAACGTGTCAAAATATGTTGGACAGTTGGTATTTCTCTAATCCTGCAGCGGCCCATTGATTCACTATGTCAACATGTTCTAGTGATTCTTTATAAAGATCTTGCTATAAATACAGTGTTGTGTAAATTTGTATATGTGGAGTCACACAATGGTGGTTTGTTTTACACACCTCTTACCTACTGAGTGTTGATGAGCTGATGTCGTGAAATGCATTCCACACTTGACTGTATTGTAACACTGTGGATACATTTAACCTGAAATCCCTTGTGTTTTTTAATGAGTTTATTGTTGTACAGTATCCATGTGTGTGGTGGAGTATGGTAAAACTGCAGAGAGCCTCTACATAGCCTGCTGTTGAAAACTGTCAAAAGCATCAATCAGCTTGTTGGGCCACCCCTGTCCTGGTTGACAGTGCCAGTGTCTGCCAGTATGTAGGTTTTCAGTTTTGTCCATATGCATTGTTTATTCAGTTTGATTGGTTTGATTGGTTTATTTGGTTTGTCTTTGCTGTGAAGTTCAGCAGCCAGAAATAACAAAACCAACAGCACAAACGGCTGGGGCGTATAAGGTGGATGAATTCTATTCAAAACATTGCTGCTACACTATAAAGTAAATTATTCAACCATACACACTCCAGCTGTGTGTTCAGATGCCGCTATTACAACATGGAAAATAATCTTTGGCTTGCCTGGCATATATTATCCCATGCAATTTTACTTCACGATTTCAACACTAGGGCTGTGACCATTGCAGAATATCAGCTCATGGTTAACAATTTATCGGTCTTCTTTTATTATTAATCTATTTGTTTATTTTTATAATATTACACAATAAGCATATTACTCCAATAACAAGCACATCTTTAAGGAAGATTGAGTTATTGGTGATTAACACAATAGACAGAATTTTAATGCTTAGTAAACCAATATAGCCCATACAAATAACAAGTGACAGTAATAAACCAAATAAAATTAATAACAGGACATACTTATTCTGCTTTAAGTATATATAATGTTTATTGGTCTCAAGCCTAGCCTACATCTTTTGATGTTAGTCACAGGCTTCTTGGTGTGCACTGCATTTCTCCAGTTAATACACATGACTAACTCTTATTAATAATTTGATCTAAAATTATTAAAATGAAACAGTGAAAGACAGGTAGCACACTAACTGAGATGTATATGAAAGTGACTGTTTATGTAATCAAGCGATTATGTTGGTTTAAATAATCGCAGTCACACGATTATATGATAATTGGCACACCCTTATTCAACCTTGTAGTAAATTATATAATAAAAAAATGAATGAATGAAATATTATTATTGTGTCGGGTACAGCATACATTATCAAACAGCAGAAATAAAGGAACAAAGAGACAACTAAAACATCTTTCAATTTCAGATACATCACACCATTATCAAGGAGGACAAAACTCCTAAATCACAGGTAGAGGCTTACTATATATTAATAACAGATCAAAGTAATTATTAAGTAAACAAACTATCTTGCTTGCTTTTCCAGGGTTTTGACATAAAGTTAGAGGACTTAAACACATCAAAATTAAACAACCATTCCAGTTTTTCTCATCTGAACACCAGAGTATTTCAGGGTTTTGTTGAGCGATTTCATGGTCCAACAACTCCCATGGGTTATCATAATGTGTACAGTAGAAATGAAAATGGGACTCACTTTCCACTTCACTGTAATTGCATTTGTTTTACCTGGCCCGTTCAAGACATTTTCACTCTGCAAATGTCTCATGCTCCCCCGTCTTTGCTGAGGTGCCATGGAATCGCAACGTGCAGAAAGTCACGGTTTCAGCTTTAAAACAAGAAACTGATGTGAAGCTTTTCACTGTGCTGTGCAATACATTCATCTCTGTGTGGATGGAGAAGACCTCTGACTCATTTAAAGGCTCTCTTTATCAGCTGAAAGTGGATGTGGGGGGGGCCTCTGTGAGCTCCCGGCCCCAGCTGAAGTGGCAGGGTCTTGACTTGAACTTCATGCAGCTCGACCTGGAGACACAGCGGCTCTGCTGCGCTAACCGCTGTGATCACTCACTCTCCTGGGACTGGGGGAAGTAATCTGCTTATGAAACCAGAGCGATCACCCTAGGGCTCTAATGCTGCAGGTACACTCCAAGTCTTACACTGTTCACACACACTCACACATACACACACACTCCCACATACTCAACTGCATCATGTTTCCCCCACCCTCACTATAAAGTGATACAATCTATTATTAATGGTCTGTGTTCCTGTGCTGACATAGAGACCATTTTAATGATTAATCTGAAAGGAAAGTGCCCATTGTCCTCTTGGGGCTCCTTAGGAAGTAAAAGATCAGCCGTGTTGTTTTCAGTGATAAGCACACCAGAGACTTTTTTTTAATCCTGCTCTGTCATTTAGAGATGCCTATTGGCTCCTTTCAGGAAGCCTGTGGGGGTTTCGGGGACATTCAGATATTTATTCTGCATAAAGCACACGGGATACACTGATCACCATAGGTCCAAGTAGACATGTGTTAGGCTATTAAATGTTCAGATCATAGCCAGCATAACCGATGTAAAATGTGTTTTCTATATCCCACCTCACACGAAATGACCATGCTATATCCTGGATTTGTGACAGACAAATGAAAATGCCTTTGTTGACAAAAACCCTAAAAACTGATTAGATGAGCATTCAGCTAAGAAGGAGCAGAGCAGCCTGAATAAACTGCCTGGATACAATTTTCTACCATTTTTACAATGAGACTAGATTATTACCTTTTTTTGCACCTTATATCCAGTGAGGTACACAACATTTTCTTGTTTGCCTGTGTTGGCACCTAATTTCCTCTCAGGATGAGCAAATTGACTGCGACCAGTAGAGGGTTTCTACCGAACAGTATGCAAGAGAAATCTGTTAATGATGCTGTTTGACATTTAATTAAATTTGGTTGCTGTTTCATTATTTACTGTAGAACGGGGACATTTGGCCACGGCTGAAATAATGTCTCAATGATCTAATCCATCCATACTCCCATGCATGAGCACACAGTTTATTTCTGAAGTCTTTGGTAACAGAAGGTGAGAGACTGGGTCTATTTATTCAACAAATACTCCAAGGCAGGGTTGGATATTATAAATCTGATCGCACCTGTTGTGAAACACACATTTCAGCTACAGTTCAAACCTAATTCTATCACAAATATGGTCAAGCTTTAACGTTATATTTAGATGTCAAGCCAAGCGAGGAGATGGTTCATTAGTATTAATTAGAAATTCACCAGCGTTTCTCAGCACATCCTTTCTCTCCTGCAATCACCTCGATCTTGTAATTAGAGACCAGTGGGGGAATAATGCAGCTGTGCTCTGTGTTGAGCAGAGACAGAGGTGGTGGGCAAGAGAGGCGAAGAGGGGAGGAGGGTGGTGGGAGCGCTGTGGAATACTAACAAACTTGCTCTCTTTCTTGCAACAAAAGAGCAGGTGTCCTTTCTGACTCAGTGTGCTCTCTCTATACAGCAGTGTTTCACTGTTTTGTTTGGTTTTTAGCTTTGTCGCTGGCTCCCTCTTGCAGGGTTTTAGGCTCGCTGATGACACTGGAGGAGAAATGAAGCATTGCACAACATCACAAATATTTTCAGCCTGCTTCTCATCCTTTTAGTGCATAGAAATTGAATTTCTAAGTCAAGTGGGCTCAAGTTGTATGACTCATAGTTTTAATTTATTCACAGAGTATGGACTGTGGTGACTATGAACAGTGAAATATGCAATTATCACCTGAAATTTTGTCATGTCTGGTGGGATTTATATGTTTTTGAGTGTGTTAGCAGGCATGTGTGATTATTTGAGACAGTGTGTGCATGTGTTTGCACGTCCGAGCTCCACAACTCCTTCTGTTTTTTCTACATCCAGTAAGTTGGCATGTCAGATTGGTTGGTAATGTTACTGTGAGGGAATAATCTTGAAGTGACAGTGGTGGGCACCCATGAAGGCCCTCGGTCTCACTACACAAAGGTCAGTTACCTCGAGTTACGGAGCTCCTATCGACGTTTGGTCAGGGAGAGTCACAGCCATTAAGAGACAAGCCCAGCATTGACAGACCTTTTGTCCTAATGAAGTGCTTGTTATCAGCAGCCCGAGTAATGATATGGAGGAGAGTGCTGCCAGTGACACTCCTACTGCCATCGCAGGACAAAAGAGCAGAGAAAGACTTAGAGCTAAGAGGACTGAGGAGGCTAAATGTGGTCCAGCCTTCACCTTGGATGGCCTCCTCTCAGAACCAGAGTCATTTTGGAGGCTGAGACCAGCAGCTGATATTATATTTTTTACACTTGAGGGCATGCATTCTCTTCAACAGAGCATCTGTAGGTGGACTTTGCTCAGGTAGTCAAAATTTTCAGCATAGTGTCTGCTCTGTGACCACAAAAGTATTGAGATTGGTGTAGATGTCAAATGTAGTTTCCGACCTTCATGGTTTAGTGGGAAGTGAATGGACCCTTTTCACAGCAGCCATTGCGACATGAAAAAGCAGGGTGTTACAAATGACATTAATTAGGGTTCAATTCTATTTAAGTTAAGCAGAGCTGTTCCAGTGAACCAGAATGCACAACACCAGGAGCCTGGCTCACGTAGACCTGAATTGAACGGACCCTTCACTGAGTTTCATCAGTAACACCTGTCTCTCCCTGCTTTTTCATGTCACATGGCTGCTGTGAAACTGGTCGAGTGGAATTCGGGCGCTGGCTGGGCCACTGAGCTGGGACGAGTCAGTGATCTGTGACGTGCCTCCAAGCTGAAAGTCGCAACTAATGATGATCATTAATGAGCTAATGATAATAATGATCACACGAGATAATAATGATCGTTGATGAGCTAATGGTTGCACATGATAATGATGATCAGTAATGAGTAAATGGTCACTCCTGATAATAATTAACAGTAACATCACTGGAGCTCTGTACTAGTTAAGAAAGATTGATTATTTTTTTGTGGAAAAAGTCAATATAACTGGTATAAACAGTTTAACGATGGTGATGTTTACAAAATGCGCATTTCATTGTTCTCCTCTATCATGTTCAGCCATTCAGCCACAACAGGGCCAAGTGCAATATCCAAATTGCAGGAGCTGCAGTTTTGTTCATAAAAGTGAAATGTGTGACAAAAAAAATTGAATAAAGTATTATGATGCTAGAGATGCCCTGGCCCTACAAATTGTATTTTCCCGATATAAGACCACAGCAAAAATCACACCATCATCATTTTAATACCTTTTTTCAGTACAGTATCAAGAATGTGAAAATACTTAAGGCTGACATGTTATCAGGAACAGCTTCACCGGTCTGAGCTGCTTTTTTTTTTTCTTGACAGCTGTGTGTGACATGTCCATGAGGAGTGTGACTATAAAGCCTTACAAAGTGTACAAAGTAATTATCACAGAACATCTGTAATGGATTTGGCTCATTCAGATGGGATAAAGCATCTCTGTAACAAGTCTCAGTCAAAACAGAGATGGGCATATCGACTCCATCTAAGTTTGTCCATTGATTAATAAAACAATTACAACAGTTAATACAGATTTGTAGAGAGGCTGTGCAGCACTAGTCCTGGACTAGTGCCTTGTCCATTATCAAAAGACCTCAAACAAAGAATAAAACTGAGAAAAGTTATTTCCGACACTAAGTGGTGCAATATTTTATGTGGATTTGAATTGGAATAGGATTAGTATTTCCTGGGGCTTGCATTTCATTGTAGTTAAAAGAAGCTGTAATTTATACTGACAGTTCATAAAAGTTACCAAGATGGCGAATTCGGAGGGGGCTAAAATAGCGTAGATGCCCTGGTAATTATTACATTACCTCGCCTCCCGCCATAGAACTAATCCTGTCCGAATAAGGCTTAAGAAGTGTGTGTGTGCTGACTGACCCCATTACTTTGCTCCTTTAAAAGGCCCCCGGAGAGACAGCTTGGCTGTGTGTTCACGTGGGCACGGTGTCCCCGTGGCATGGAGGGGGAGAGCAGCGAAGGCAGTAAAGTGGCACTAGCATTAATCTCTGCTCCGTTGGTGATGTTGATTTATCACTCCCACCTCGTCAACCTCCTCACATTTATCAGAAACATGTTCTGATACAGCGCTTTAATGCCGCGGAAGTCGAGGTGCTGAAATGTCAAAGTCAGCACATGAGATCCACACTCACTCATGACTACATTATACCCAGGCATGTGAATTTACCCAGATGTCTGTTAAAGATCATTATTTTTTCTGACATGATTGTGCAGTCCAATTTTTCCCTGATTTTCTGGTGCAAATCAGATTCTCTCCTGTTTAGTTTTAATCATTTCAGAGTAACTGACTGATATATGTACAGTGTGCCATCTCCAGTGTCTTTCCTTGCTTTTTGGCTTGCTGCAGTTGTAATCATCACTCTAAAATGTACTTATACCAATAATATCTGTAATGGGTGAATGGTATAAAAAGCAAAACACTGCTCTGAGAGTTGAATGGTGGGTGGACAGTCCTCTCTGATCCTCAACCATCTTTCTGTGTTCTTTCATCTTAGATTTATATTAACCTTTAGTTCAGTCTGTCCATCCACATAGTTTTTATGTGATTTGGCAAAATTTCCATTATGCTTTCAGTCTTCCCTGTCTCCCTTCTTCCACTAGATGGGTATTCACTTGTGGAAAAACTCAACAGTCACAACTTTTTTTTCCCACAAACAATGGCACAGATATGCACAGCGCTCGGGGGCGAAGAATTTAGTTGGCAACTATTTCCTGCCAAAGAACACCTACAAACTATATCTATCTGCCATCACCGAGTATGAAATAGAGGCAGAATGATACAGTTTGCAAGTGTTCTCCACTAGGCAATACTCCCCACAAACAAATGGGGTACTAGAAGACAGGGAAGAATGCAATAGAGCCAAATCACACAGAAACTATCGGGATGGATATGCAGCTCTAGAGGTAAGTGAGAAAATATATTTTTCGTACTTGGATGAACTATCCCTTTAAATTCCTTTATATGTCTCTCTTTATATGTCTTCTCTTTGCCATGTACAGTGACCTCCATACTGTGTGCACTGCGGGTGACTCGCTCATAGCTCAGGGTCTACAGTGTGCTGTTGTTTTTAAAGGAACGTTTAGGGCAAAATACCCTTTTGCAACTTACCCAGACTGAGACAAGATGTTTGATACCATTTTCACCTCTGTATGTCCGGTGGTGCAATTCCTATAGGTAGCATTTTATGTCACCTTTTCATAAAGACTTGAAGTCTTTGGAGAAGAAGAAGTGAAGAGAAAGTAGATGGTGGAACTGTAACCACTGAACTCATTGTCCGTTCATAAATTGCAGTGATGTGCACTCCTCTGAAGGTATAGGTAATTCCAAGTGTATTTCAAACACGGATGACATTATGTGTAAATTCAACAGCTTCAGAGTTGTTGTAAGTTTGATTTTTCACTTTGACAGACTTTGACTAGGCTAGTTGGAACCAAACCACTGGACATACAGATGGTACAAATGGTATCAAACATCTTGTCTCATTCTGGGTAAATCAATAAAAGGATGTTGTGCCCAAAACGCTGGAGTGCTCCTATAAGTGTTATGAAATACCGCCTTGTTACACATAAGCCTTTAAGATACCACACAGAAATATCCGACAGTTTGGGTTGCAGATTATTCTGAAGAAGATTACTTGAGATTATACTCCAATTCAAAGTGAGAAGGCAAAAAACAAACAAACAAACAAACAAAAAAAAAACATTTCCAGTCTGGTCCATCTGTTTTGCCTTGGATGGGCAGTTGTTGTTCTGTACTGATCCGTTATTTAATGCAACCTGGCATGCAGTGAACAGCAAGGAAGGAGTATCAGATGTGTATTGGCAGCAGTGGAGGATGCCCAGCTCTCTCTCTCTCTCTCTCTCTGTGCCATGACGGTTTCTCATGTTCTCCATTGCTCAGGAGGGATGTTGAGAATGCAGGGCATTAGCAAAAACCCAACCATATGTTATCTTATTTAATCCATTCTCTCTTTTAGCTCTTCGTTTAGCTGTGGAAGAGGTTATTTCAGACTCTGTGGATGGCTCTGTCTGTGTATTAATATTGGATGAATCTTAGATATCTGTGGCCGGGTTTGAAAAATCTGAGGCACAGTCTGCTAGCAGAAATTATTTCCCACGCTCAAACTTTGGGCAGTTTCTCCTCATCTCCCCAGCTGTTGTGGTCATGCTGAGTTACTAATTTTTAAATTTTTTTTTTCTTGTCTCCTCTCTCCTCCATGGCAGCGGGATGCAAAGGGACAGTATCTGTTTGACCTCATCTGCCACCACCTCAACTTGCTGGAGAAAGACTACTTTGGCATCAGATATGTGGATCCAGACAAGCAGAGGGTATGTACACTGCAAAGAAGACACATCTTAACCAGTAATTTAGTCTCTTATTCAGTCATAAAAAAAAAAAAAAATGTTTTTCTGAAAAGAACTGAAAAAAACTGCAAACAGGATGAGCTAATCCCCCTCTTCCAGCGACTTGTTTCAGGACTTTTTTGGGGAGCAAGTGTAAACATGTTGAAGGAATAAGGCAGATCAGTCCACTAGTATCAAGAAATGACACATGAATCAAAAAATGTCACTAGGTTTATGAGACTTAGTGACTTGCTAGTGTGTTTGCATGGGGCCTTTATGTCCATGCTTGTTGACATTTTCTTCATTCACCCTTTATTCAATCAGGTAGTGCCATTCAGATCAAGTTCTCTTTTTCTAGAGAGACCTGAGAGCAAATATCTATTTTCATAAAAAGTATACATAACCATTCAGGCAGAGGTTCCAGCTATCAGCACTGCACAGGCATAAGCATAAGCACAGGCAACTACAAACATTGATATCTCACACTGAAAATGTGAGATATCATTGCTTTAAAATCCCTGCAGAGGACAAAAGAATCTAATTTCAAAGCGCTTTGCAGTCTACTTTTTTTCCTTTTTTTGCGGTTAATTTATACAGCAAATGATAGGAGAAACTGGCCTTGACAAGCTCAGAATTCATGTTTTTCTCAACTTACCAGTCCTGTGATCTTGTAACATAATTACTGGAATTGAAAAGCAAAACTAGTAAATAAATAAATAAATAAATAAATAAATATATGTATGTTCAACTTCAAAAGTTACCCCTAGAGATAAATATAAAGCAATGTCCTTTCTAGTTACCAAATGTAAAGCACAGAAGTAAATCGCACCCAGTGGTTAGTAAAAGGGGCTCAATTCAAGTACAAAAGGACTCTTATCATATGCGGATTTTTCTTCTCAGTTTTCAAGAAGGGTGCTTCATAGAAAAAATAGAGGTGGGGTAATGATAGAATGGCTAGAGGAAAGAAAGCAGTGGAGGAGAGAAGGTAAATTGAATTATGTCCCCCTGTTGCCTTGTAAATCATTTTGCTATGAATTTATTTTGTGAAATACACTTTAAAATATTTATTTGATTTGATTTAGGGGAAGACAGAGAGCAGGGCACAGATTCTCGGCCAGATTGAAGAGTCGTGTTCCTAACTTGTCTTCATTCAGAACCCCTTTTTAGAGTGCCGCTTGCTCCATCAGGCCCCACACTGTGCTTTGAGTTGTTATGCTGCGAGGCTTGTAGCTGCACTGCTTGATTCATGAAGAATTCACATGTTCTCAGATCATGTTTTAGTCCTGGAGACAAGAACCAGGTCCTGCTGATGCTGCATTTGCTATGCTGTCACTCAGGACTATTTTGGTGGCTGTTGCTGGGGGTGGGCTGGGTCGGGCAGGAGACAACCTAGGGGGAAGATGCAGAGAGAAAATATTCCCCGAGAGAATGAAGGATGATTCAGGATCCCGGCCTGGCCATAGACACGGAGCCGTTGTAACTTTCACCACTAGTTGGAGCTCACTGTCTGTCAAAGCATGACGGCTAATCAGCTGTGCTGCTGGAGTGATGTCTCAAGAGACCATCACTGTCATATGGCAGCGAGCCGTTTGATCCCTGTGAGATCTAATTCACTAGTATTCTTTGATATTGTCATAATTTTATGATAAAAAGAAAGCCCCATTCATTCTCCATACTCTATGAATCTTTGCCGTATTCTGGGTGGATATTTCATTTTGAACAGTGAAGTCGGAGACTGCTGCTCATTATTAACATGACACCATGTGTGACACAAACAGGTTTCTTCTGGAAACTGTCAATAGTAACAGCTGAATCTTATGGTAATTAACACCGAAAGTGTCAGATGAATGATCTGTGGTGTATATTAATCAGAGGTGATTTTTTTTGCATGTGCCGTATCTGTCACATCTAATTATTTTCTGTGCGTGTCTTTCTTTCTGTTGCTGATGCAGCACTGGTTGGAGTTCACGAAATCAATAGCCAAACAAATGAAATGTAAGTATTTTCAGTCGGTGTTTATTCATGTGGGTAATTTTTGGAAATTGAGCAATTCAATTGTTCATTTATTTTTGGCTTGGAAAATTATTCTCTATCTCTTACGTAGCTGAATGATGAAATTACTAATATCTCAGTCCCACACAGTTCAGTTATGCTGTCTTACAGTGATTTGATGCAATATGGTGTTTTTTCCCTCCACTTTATCATTTGAACTCTTCCCCCTAGCCTTGTTGAAAGGGGTCTTGCCCTTTTCTTAAATGCTCACACATCTGCTTCTGTCCTCCAGCTCAGCCGCCATTCACGATGTGTCTGAGAGTCAAGTTCTACCCTCCTGATCCTGCTGCTCTCAAGGAGGAAATCACCCGGTATGACCACCTGCTAACGGCTTTCATGTCACACAAGCTGGTAGAGGTTCCCTATCCACTTTTCTCCACAGCAAGAGTTTGCCTTTGATTCAGCTTTCCCGGTTTGACAGAGAAGAAATCACTTAAGTTTTCATTCAAAAAATGACAAATGTTTTTGGAAATTTTAGCCTTTTACTACATTACAGGCATGAATTTTTTTTCTCAATTTCTTGATTTCACTCATATGTTCACTCAAGTAAGATTTAAATCTTTGCAAAAAAATATTTTTGTACCATATTGAAATTAATCAAAAGAAGAAAATCATTCAAAGAGTCTGGTATGCTTTGGAAAGAGTTGGTAGTAATATTGGTATGATTATTTAAAAGCAAATATGTTTGCTCCATGTTTTTCTGGCTTGCGTGCGAGTACACTCAAGAATGTTTTTAGGACAGAACAAACACCCTTCCTTCTAAAAAATTACTTAGAGGTGTTCATAATTAAAATGCCTCAGTACTTTATTGTCTGTGATACAAATTAATGTGATAAATATTACAAATCACACAGTTTGCACATTGTGACGCTGAGAGGAATGCCAATATGATGTGAGCCTGGTATCTTAAATCGTTATATAGATGTAAAGGTACATTAGGCCAGATTTTTGTGTACATATACACTACATTTTTCAAACCAAATGACAAAATTGGGCTGCAGTAGGCAAAGGCACCCTATTTCACTCAACAGAGACCTCCTAGATTTGCTTTATGTGCCCACAAGAAATCCTTGATATGTACACTTTTCCACCCTGAAAGAATGGAGTATTAAAATAGTGAAGTTCAAACATTTACAGTCTCAAAGGGCTGTACATGCCCACAAGTTTACAACAAACAGGACATCACCACCTGTTTTAATCCTCAAGAGAAAACTCAGATATAACAGGGAAGAAAATGTAATAAATCCTGTGAAGGACCACAGAAAGAGGAGACCCCGTCATAGCCAGACAGGTGTGCAGTAGGTGCTGACTACAATATAGTCTTAATGCAAAAGAAAACACACTAGCAGACAATATGACAACAGAAGCAGGGTTGTAAGGGTATAATTAAGTTAGATAGTTAGGCCGGCACAACCTCATGTAGAGTCTCATAATTCACTAAGAGGGCTTCAAATATGCAATTTGCAAATATGCCCAGTTGCATTGTGTAGCTTAGCTGGGTTTCTATCTGGGCCTGGCTCTGCTCTCTCAGCCGGGCTGATTGTAGCGGCACGAAGGAGAACTGAGGGTCACCGACCAGCAAATTCCTCTAAATGATATACATGCAGCCGGTTCTGCCTGGGATCACATTTTTGCATTTCTGTCTGACTTCCTCATCTCCTAGCACCGCTTGCAATGAGGTCACCCAGAAAATCCACACTCTGCCCTGAATAGAGAGTTTAACCACAACCAATACACCCTGAATTGCCTGATAATGACATCACAGCATGTGCTTGTGAAACATAAGGGATGTAAAAATGCTTGTCTTCAACTACAAGCAGTTATTGCTGACCACAGAGAGGACTCTCCACTCTCACGTGCAGGGAGATGAGTACATAATGATTGGAGCTGATGGGACAAAGAGGTCTGATTGAGAGGAGAAAGGAAAGGAGGAGAATGAAAGGCTGGGAGGGAGGGAGGGAGGAGACAGTGATATGATGGGAGTGGAAAGGGTTGAGCGAGGGATCAAATAAATTATTAGTTATACAGACGTCCCCTTCAGTGTGTGTCACCTTTCATCACATTTGGTGGGGATAATGTGGACATGTTAAGATTCTGTAGAGGAGGAAAGCAGACTGTCAGTTTTCCCATTAAATATAGAAAATGGCTTTGTTGTTATTCAACACCTGTAACACACTTTCCATCTACACATCATTAATCTGATCCTGACATTTAGGAACTAACTTCCAAGACACACTCTTCTCTTTGTCCACCTCTTGGGCCAGAAACAGTAATTACATACTTTCACTCCTTTAAATCCATAAGGTGTTGTAAAAATTCTGCGTTATGTCACGATTTTGTGTGTAAAAGGCGTGTTTGTTAAGTGGCGGATGGATACGTCATTACCCGTGCACTTGTCACACCTTGAAAAGGGGTCTGTTGAACTCGCTGCTGAGTGAACAACAGGGGAAATGTAAGTGCTTTTTCAACACGTCTTCATACAGGACGCATTAATAGCTGTTTTAGAAGTGGCCTAGTTAGAGGCGAGCAGGCCTGCGAGGATGATGGTGAAAAATAGAGGGGTGAATGTCTCATTTCCTGCTCATGGCCGAGGTTTTGTAACAGGAGAGTTGAAGTTCCACTAAATGACTTCTTCTCTCCTCTCGGCTTCTAAGTGTGATAACATTACCGGAGTTCATTCCCACTTAAGCACTAAACTGACAAGAATTTTACAATCCTAACGGACTCTCAGAATTGAGGTCATTTTACACCAAGGGACCTATCATTATAAAATGGTCCCTGCTAATGGTATTAAGCGCCGTGGTGTAATAATGGGATGATTAATACAGAACGTGCACGCCATGGGCACTCCCGAACATGGCGCTGGGAAAGCGCCTGATCCCTATTTAATCATGCCTAGAAAACGAATGAAGATTCCCAAACACAAAATTCACCTCTGCTATGAGAAAGGTCTTGATAAATACATTGTGCCAAAACATTAACAGACAATAAAAGACACATCAGCGGTGAATTTTGTGTGCAGGAGTCTTCACTTTTTTCTGTTGATACTGATCATAATGAATTGTTTCAGTGCATTGTCTGAGACTAACACCCAAGCTTCAGGAGCTGATTGGTTGAAGCTAAAAGAGAAGCAAAGCCTTGGCAGGGGCTTTATGCTTCAGGGCCTCCTTATTCAGACTTGTCCCCACAGTCATTTAAACCTCCTTACCCCATAACAAAATCCTCATTTCAGCTAAATCAAAAAGAAATATTCAAACCGCCCAAAGGGAAAGCGAAGTCAACATCCTTTTGCGGTTTGTCAGGTTTGTTGTTTTGCTGTTGCTTCCTTGTTGTTTTCTCATTTGTCTTTCTGGGTTTTCACTAAGAAATATAAGCCTAATTATATCACTGGTTAGGAGTATTTCTGAATATTGTTGTAGTAAGTGTCATTTTCCTTCATCTTTGTCCTTTTCTACAGATATCTTGTCTTCCTGCAAATCAAGAGAGATCTTTACCACGGTCGGCTCCTGTGTAAAACTTCGGACGCGGCCATGCTGGCTGCCTACATCCTTCAAGGTAATAGAAGATGACAGATGGAATTGGCTTGCACCACTCACTGCTCTGCACTTTGTTCATGACCTCTGCCCTGCAGTGCCCTATGGCCCGCTATGCTGATGTATCCCTCCTGCAAAAGAAAAAGATTTTTTTGGGGAAAAATAATTGAATTAGCTCATACAGTGAAGGTGCAGTATGCGCCTGGCAGGGTATGCCTTCAGTGCTTTTCCACACGGAATCGGTTTTCATGGTTTAAAACATAAAATATTAGAGAGTGAAATCCCTACACGATCTAGTGCTCCTTAAACACCTTGCTTCCCTGCCCAGCACCTGATTAAAGGAGATGTGACTACTGCTAGTCATTAAAACAGAAAATAAGCATTTCATGCCCAGAGGATGCGTCTTCCATGCCAATATATATGTGGAACTACTACAAAGCAAAAGGTTATAGGGTGCATTATAATTAGTTCAATGCCTTGCGCACTCTTTTTCATAAACAACAAGTCACGCTCAATTATGTCTTTGAAGTGTTATCTGGCATCTTATCATCTCTGCAGTTCGATTTCGTTGAGTCCTGCCACACATATACACCCACACACACACACACACACACACACACACTCTCAGAACACAGTATGGTGGTGCAGCTGACATCACAGAAAGCCTAGTGTTGGTAGGAAGGCAAGGCAGGTCCTCTGTTGAGTAGGGGCTGCTGAATTAAAGATGGGCTGCCTGGTCAGCTCCTCCTTGCAGAGACAAATCAGCATCAGGGTCATCTGAGGGAGAGCAGCGTGGCATGAAGGAGCGCAAATAGTCCTGTGCAAATTCAGCATGTCTCCATTGGCAAGAGGAGCTGTGTGCTGAAGATTGTAGCCGTTAGGCCGCCTGTGAAGCGATAACACCTTTTATTTGCTGTGAATGTCTGTGAACAGATGTACATTTTGCTTTTTTCCATGCCTTCCTCCAGCTGAGATCGGTGATTATGACCCTGGGAAGCATCCTGAAGGCTACAGCTCCAAATTCCAGTTCTTCCCTAAGCACTCAGAGAAGCTGGAGCGGAGGATTGCAGATATACACAAGACAGAGCTGATGTAAGAGCTGAAATATTTTTATCCCAAGACTGTCTTCCTGCCGAGCAAATCTCTCTGGCTCACATACATGCAGATATTGAACTCATTTGGGCTGAACATGTGACACAACATTTAACTGGCCGAAACAGAATCTCCTGTGAGGAGCCATCGGACTGGACTAAATTGGCCGTCCAGCATATTGTCAGTTATTTGACTGGAGAGTGGAGAACAGGCCTGAGGTGGCTGGAGTGTCTTGAGCACATGTCCCATTCTTTATTTGCACATTTATTAGCGAGGGGTCACACTACTCTCTCTGGCAGCCGGTTGGCTGATGTAGCATCTCCTTTGGCCTCTTGGTGATGATTCACACAGTGGACACACACTGACATTGCTCCCCCACACAAGGTCAGGTAAATGAAACCAATCAGATAATGCTGTTGCTAAAACGATGTAGCCATTTGTCTGAGAAGAGCACTTTCCTTCAAATTGAGCTGAAATTAGTGTTTTGTCATTTCTAATGTGAAAAGCCACGGTGTTACGCGTCTTGGTCATGTTGCCATTAGTTGAGAGGCCACTTAGAGGTTAATGTTGGCTCGCACAATCAAAGCATAAGGAGTTCAGGAAGGAAAAGAGATCATAACTATCACTCTTGCCAGTTCAGTGTTGTGCAGAGTGACACAATAGGGGTGGAACTACATCAACCAAGTCTTGTGTTACAGCTTTAGGAGCGGTATAGCAGTCACTATGAGACTCTGCTGCCCTCTAGTGAGCAGCAGATTAGTGTAAACAGAGCACGATGAATGCATAATAAGGTACAGGCTTGACAGTCTAAATGTAACAGATTTTAATCCAATGTACCCAATAAGTGCTCCTTAACTATATTTTACACAACTTTGTATAAACAGATATATCAATATTTGGCCTCCCTGGTTATAATCTCTGTCTATTCTCTGTCTCCTTTGCCGAAAGAGAGGGTTCTGTCTAAATGAATGAGTCGCATCACGAGGAACACATTTCTATGTACTCGTCTGGGTTCACTGTGGCTTGTAATATCACTGTAACACATTTTGTATTACATTGCTGATGCACGCGGAGCAGTAACACAGATGTTTGGCTTGCTGTTGCTCTCTCCCAGTGGACAGACACCTGAAACATCAGAGCTGAATTTCCTGCAGAAAGCCCAGATGCTGGAAACATATGGTGTGGATCCTCATCCATGCAAGGTTGGGTGGCATTTCTGAAAACACTGCTGTTCCACTTTATTTATTTATTTATTTGTAGGTTCATCTTTTAAAGCTTTAAAGCTCTCCAGCTTGGACTTTTAAATATGTTAATTGGATATATTTGTTATTAAAACTTGAGACTGTATTATATGCTTTCTTTCTTACAGGATGTATCTGGAAACCCAGCTTTCCTTGCCTTCACGCCATTTGGTTTTGTGGTGCTTCAGGGAAATAAGAGAGTTCATTTTCTTAAATGGTGAGCCAAGAAGTATGATACCAGTAGCCTTCTCTTATAATAGACACCTACTTAGACAATAATAGACACCTACTTATTTCTACTTAGACATCTGTCGAAGTACAGCCTTTATTGTTTATTCACTATTAACTGACAAATCACAAAGCTGCATTTACAGGGATATTGCGACAATGAAGACAGGCCTCCTCTGTAGAACTAAACACAGCCTGTTTTCCAGGATTTATAATAGCTTTGTTTGTTTGCCTTCAACAGCACTCAGGTTTCAACATTCCCCGTCCGCTGTCTGCAGGGAATATTATGAGTTATTTGTTTTGTCAGCCCAACACGGAGATCCATTGCTGCTTATGTGATCTCACAGTGGTTGTCATGAATATTTAATGATGCTGTGGCTTTCCTGAACTGGCTGTTGGTGTAACTGTTGTTTTGCTCCCCTGGCCAGGAACGAGGTGACCAAACTGAAGTTTGAAGGCAAGACGTTCCATATATATGCAAATCAGAAGGAGGTGAGAGCATAAATTATTGAATGGTGCTAGTGGGCGTGAAGCAGATGTTGTAACAATACTGCTGGGAGATGTAGCATGTTCTTGTCATGTTGCATTGAATACTTATATGAGCAACACCAAGCGATCATGCAGTAGAGTGTCCGTGGTTTCTCTCCAGTTTTGTTATATTGTCCTGCACGGCCTTTTATTTCCAACGTGCAGGATAAAAAGATCATCTTGACGTACTTTGCGCCCACGCCTGAGGCATGCAAGCACCTGTGGAAGTGCGGAGTGGAGAACCAAGCTTTTTACAAGTAAGTGCTCATATCTCCCCCCTCATCTCATTCCAGTTTTTCTCTTTTTTCCCCCCATAATGTCATGATGCATAGTTACCTGTTGTGTATCTGTGAAAGCTGTCCAGCTGTCATGCTACATTGAGATCCTTAAAAGCCCTGCCCTCTGGGTTGTTTGTCAGCGGGAAAATGAGGTGTGTGGTGCCGCTGACCTTTAGTGAATGAGTGTGCGATGGCACAAGACTGCCGGCACTTCAGCACTCCTTCTGAGATATAGCTCTCCTGTCTCACCCATTACTAATGGTGTGGGTCTCATCTTCTCCATACACCCTGGAAAGGTGATGAAAAAAAGAGAAGAAAAGAGCACCCAGGGGGAGGGGATGTAACACAGAGAGGGAGGGGGTGGCAAATGAAGGGCAGAGCTCAGCAGAAGCAGCGATGGTGTTAGTATGAAATGACCTTTTGATGACTCGGCACAGTGGGAGACTGATGATACCGCCTTAATAAAGAGTCTCTGGGTCTAAAAGGCAGGAGGGCATATGATGGAGACGCTCTGCGCTCCAGAGGAACCTGCATATGGTTTGAAAGCAAACATGCGACATTAAACATTGATGCTGCACTTACTATGACAATATAAACATGGTGAATAGTGTATGGAGCCATTAGAGAATGTAATGTCTATATCGCAAGAAGAGGACATGCATAATTGAATAAAAGGATATTTGATTCTAGCTCTGCTTTGTTCTGGGACTCAGATGGCAAATGTTACACATAACACAGGGCTTTCCAGTGCAGTCATATTAGTAGCCTATGCTCCCAAAACAAATGTATGCTATCGAGGAAATTCAAAATGGAGCACTTGACAACGAAACAACTAGACATTCAGGTAGGGTGGGATTTTTTGTTATTTTCATAGATCATATTCCCAAATTTAATTCCGGAGCTCCTAAAATTTCCTCTTTAGCAGTTCATGCCCCAATCCTCAAGCTGAAATATGCTCAACTCCCACTGGTTACCACTCTATTAATGTAACAGTTCATTTGTTGCATTGATGTACTGATTATAAATCGTAACCATGCAACTACATTGATCTGTTAATATAAATAAATAGAATGAATCATTCTGACTTTGACCTGAATTTATATGAAATGCTTTGAACTGAATCAGCTTTTTTGTCTTTGGTAGACTAAACAATGTTTAATGTTTAATTGTTATTGTCAGGATTGTATGTGTACTTAATAAAGAGATCAAGTGAACTGTTGACTTGAATTACTGTTTACTCAAATCAAACTGAATCATTCTGAAAAATAAAATCAATCTTAAATCAAATCACTAACTAGTGAATCATGAAGCAAATTCAATCTCTGGAGAGCCAAAGATTCACACCCTTAACAATAAACAGATTAGCTATCCAACCCTGAAACTCAGAAATGCTGACATCGAATCTGTCTTTTAACTTTTGCCTCTTCTTTATTTTCTTCCTCCTTTCTTCAGGCTTGAGAAGTCAAGTCAGGTTCGGACAGTGTCCAGCAGCAACCTGTTCTTCAAGGGCAGCCGTTTCCGCTACAGGTAGAGTACACAGCAGGACAGTATGACTGATGACAGGGAGGGGAGGACACTGCAGAAAGCGCCCACCTGGAGGTGGAGAGAGGTGGCCCCAGAGGGGAAGTCCTCTTGGCCCTCTGTGCAATAACGTCAGCCTGCTTTACCCAGAGGATAGGACTGACACCTTGCAAGCTGGAGGACACGGGCAAAAAGAAGGGGACTGAGTACTCGGCAGTTTTGAAAAGTCATGTCATGTTGTGTGTCCTATATTCAATAGATACTTAATAGATTCAATAGATTTCACAGATAGATAATCAGAAATAAAGATTAAGTTAAAGATTAAGTTTACATAGTACATTTTTAACAGTATTCATGTATGAAGACTGAAATTAGATCACAAGCCAAGTCAGCAGAATGCTGAGTTTGGCTGTTGAAGGGCAAACCTTGTTGTTTTGCTTTTTCTGGCTGTGAGTATGTGTGTGTGTTTGTCAGAAGGGCGGTAATTCAGTTTGAGAAAGCCGAGTTCACCGGGTTAATTCAATCTTGATGCTCACGCACTGTACTAACGCACTGCAGCGATGCCTTTCATGACATTGTGTGGCACCGGGGTGTCTGGCTAGTTGTATGCATGAGTGTGTGACTGTGCATGTGTAACTCATCCTCAGCATCGTCTCTATGCTTTATAACAGTGGACGAGTGGCAAAAGAGGTGATGGAGCAGAGTGCCAAAATCAAACGAGAACCTCCAGAAATACACAGGTAGAGTTACAGATTCAGGAGAGGTCCGAATGTTCTCAATCAGATGTTGATTTGCTTCATTTTCTTTCACTTTTTAGGCACCAAACCACTGTATATGTCTTTCTATTAACAGCTCTGCTTGCTACAGTATGAGTAACCTCCAATTATAGCCGTTCTCGGTGCAGTGATGGTTGTCTTTTGTACCTGTGTTTGTCTTTGCAGGGCTGGCCTAGTGCCCAGCAGAAGTTGCCCATCCATCACACACGGCCCACGCCTCAGCAGTGTACCACGCACCCGCCGGAGAGCTGTCCATATATCTATCATGGAGGGTAAGGCCTGAGCTTCACACCTGGCTTTGACCACACATGTCAGCCTTTGCCATTGAAGTTATGTGCGCATAAAAGATGAATGAAGCCAACAGTATAAGAGTGTATGCTATTGTTCATCAGTCATCTTTGTCCGGTGACATGAGCACTTCATTGTTTTAAAGGTATGATGTCTTAGCACCATCTAGTGGCTGTTCTGTCCACATATACATACAGACTCAAGAGGTTGGCAGTTATAAGCTAAATAATATTTCATTTATCATGGTCAGAGGCAATAGTTTTACACCACACCACAACTTAGGTTTACAAATTAAAGATGTTTAAAGGAGCTACAAGTAAAATCAGGTCAATCAAACGCCATAGGAAACAATGCAAACAACTATATTTTGGCTACAACAACTCATAATGCTGTGCTATACTGGTTTCACCATATGGTATTTACTGTGCTACCTTCTAAGTACTATCCTCCAAGTCTTAAAAAACAACAAACCAACTCTTCCTATCATACTATAGGAAGAGTATATTTGATTAAATTGATGGTTTAATAGTGATATCTTTTGAAAGAGACTTGAAGAATTGCGGCATAAGCTTACGTTACCTCCCTGTTCACTTAATTATTTTATACCTTCCTTCTGATGTGAAGTGAATGTGACATCATGACATCATCAATGAGCAATCAGCAGCCAGTGTTTTTCTTACAGTGTGGCTAAGGGTAGCTACACACAGCATGAGGTGAATATGATAACATTACTTAAACCCAACAGAACAAGACTGGGCATTCAAGAGCTGGAAATTCATGTGCTAGTCTGGTTAACACCATACTCTACAGACTAGTGTTCCCACACACAGTTCACAATAGCTTGGTGTGTGTGTGTGTGTGTGTGTGTGTGTGTGTGTGTGTGGGAAGGTTTCCCCAAACAAAACAAAGAGGCTGGAATAGCTTAGTTATTTCTAGAGCTTAAAATCTCAGCAGCCATTCAAATCAATTTATAGCAAGTAAATTATTATATTTATTGTACCTGTAATACTGTTCAGGAAACAGTTGTAATCTGTGCCTTTCAGATGCATTTTTGAATTCTGTGTTATGCCAACAACAGACGGGCTGGCGTGAAATTCAGAAAGTTTTTAAGTGGATCAGGGAGTCATTACTGCTATTTGTGAAGCTCATCCTTTTTGCAGAAAACACACCGTGCATGTGCACACACACAAACACGCACACACACACAAACACAGCGTAACCAGAGCCATTTGGCCCAGTTCATACTTGGAGGGACATTCTGCAGGTGTGTGCGTCAGTCAGCCGGTTCTGTTTCAGTGCCAGAGCCCAGAGCAGTGGGACTGTGTGTGTGTGTGTGTGTGTGTGTGTGTGTGTGTATTTCTGAGCATTTGTGTATATGCTGTGCTGATACAAGGGCAGCTGAAGTCAGTTATTCAGCCCACCTGCAGGCTTCTCAGCCAGAACAGGTGGCCTTCTTGCTTCTCTTTCTGTGACAAACTGAGCAGGCTGACAGTTCTGCACGGCCCCGGGTGAAAGCGACCACCGCAACCTGTCACTGCTACAGCTGAGCCCCGCATTTCATGTGCATAAAACTCGAGCTACATGCCAGCTTTTAGCGTTCAGTAGCCGGCACACACATGCTTGTGTGTTGAGAGGGTATATTGCTGTTGGTTCAACAGAGCTATGAGAGGTGTGCACCCCCTAAGTGTGCTGACAGGGTGTCTTACATGAGTATTAATACCCCAGCTGAAAATAGCTAGGGTCTTGCTCTCCATGTATGTCACTTGCTTGGGTGGGGTCTGACCCAGCCAGGCCAATGCTGGTGATCCTAGAACTGCCGCAGAAACTGACAGCTTGACCCCCACACACTCGTCTCCACCAACCGTAACTAAGGCAGACCCCACCGGCTTAACACACCGCAAGATCGTGGCCTGGACTCCAGGGACAGGGACCATAAGCGCAGGATATACACGTGCATGCGGCAGCAGTAGGGTCCGCCACAGCCATGGTCAAGTGTCTGATCCGCATCACCACCAGGGTGAATGTCCACCTGCGCATGATCAACCACTGCTACCGGGATGTGAAGGTCCGCGTGCTGAGCCTGGGGCCTCGTATGCTGGGGAAGGCCCTAGGCGTCCTGCCCCTCTACCCTGCTCTGACAGGGCCGCAGTCTGCCAGCGCCTCCCCTGTCCCTGGCACCCCTCTGCCCTGCGTTCAGCTCAGCACACCTCCAGGTAAACTCGCAGACCCAGCCAGGAGAGCGCTTTACATGGAGAAGCCAATCTCTGTCTCTATTTTAATCACCCCCTACCACATCAATGCTGGCAGAGTAGGAATGACGCCGTGCCTGTTTAGTGCCTGTGCTTCCTGACAGTCACAGTGATTGAGCACACATTTAACTTTTCTTTTAGGTTCTACTGCTCTATTCTGTTGATTTATATTTACAGACTCTTTATAAAGCTGCTGTATTTTGTTCCAAAGAGTCAATATGAGATGATTAATTTTAGATTTATAGACCAGTGGTGTTCATTTGGTTCATGTGCTGCTTTTTAAATTGTCAGATGTTCTAGTTTATGAATTTAAAGAGTTTGAGCTTGGCAGTTCTTCAATCATTGTCTTCTGAAAGATGCCAAGTTAAATGAGACATCGGCTTTCTGCTCGCTGCCCTACAGTCGTAAGCACAATGTAGGATAAACTGAGGCAGATCAGCACCGAATAAAGATGGCCGCTGACAGCCGTCTAGCATTTATACCTTCCTCCTGCTTCTCCCTTGACAGAACTTTTGTGTCAGCAGTGGCTCAGACTGTACCTCGGACATAATCTGTCATACATTTCCTGGGGTTTGGAAGAGTTCTTTTATCATGTCTGAATGAAATGCACATGCTGTAGTTTTATAATTTGCCTCCTCTTCAAAAGCTGAATTTTAATCCCTCCCCTTTAGAGTGAAGGTGTAATATTGCTGCTGTGACACTCTGGGGAATGTGACAGAGTCAGCAGTAAGTCAGCCACTGCTCATATGCAATAACAGATACAGTACACTGTGCTGAGACTAAGCCGTACTGTACTGCTACTTCTGTTGCTGAACATTCGTCATGTCTAGAAAATAAGCCATTGTTGGATGGCTGTTGGTTAAAAATATATACTCTATCTTTGTTATGTCTGATTCCTCTTCCTGTTGTGTTGTGCTTTAATTAGGCAAAGGCCAGTCTGATTGCATGGGCTTAATGTAGTCAGAGTGACTATAGGTTTTGTATGAGGATGAAATCAAAGAGTACGTTTACTGGTTCATCTATATTGCACTTTTAGATTACGTCTATGAGGTTTTGATGCTCAAATGCTGTAGGGTCTTACTTGTGGTATCCTATTTTAAAATGTAAGAATTCACAGACACCGTTTTATTCAATGCTGATACCAAGTACCAGTCCAATCTATTACTTTTACTGAATAGACAGCTTGGACCTTTAATGTTGGGTTGTGGAACAACATAACTGATATAAAACCCTTCCTGTTCCCACCATTTGAAAAAATACAGCCTTCTGTGTATTCCTAAAATGGAGAAAAATCTGGGCAGTCTGCTTTTATTATTGACTTGTTACTCAGGGTTATTTGTATTAGATATTGGTGTTGGGGAAAATCTCTGATTCTATTTTAGCCCAGTATTGGCATCCTAGAAAATATTAATTTCCCAAAGCTGACTCAGTGATGTACTTTTGCCACCTGTCTGGTCACAGATTTGAGCGCTCTGGATGTTGTAGTCATGAAAAAGAAAGTTTCATGGTCATTTGATTGAGAAGCTTGCTTGAATTATCATATCACTCAGTGTCCTCTCAAGTAAACATCGCTGCATACGCTCTGCATGGCTGTTGAATTCCCAGCACGTTGAAACGTGTACTCAAAATACAGTTGGGCTCATCTCCATTGGAAATGACATTACTATCGCATCAGCTCATTAGCATTCTGTACAGTGACAATATCTCCCCCTGTTCCTCCTGTCTGCTTCACCCTGGGGAAAGCATGATCAGATTTCTGCTCTCAGCTTGGAGCCTGTATGTCTGCACTCACTAAATGACTGGGCAAATAGTAGAAGAAGCCTCTCTGCACCACTGTATACTGTGTCTGTGAACACAACACCAACATGCCAGCTTTATTGGTTATGCCTTGCTATATGATTCCAAGCTGATACAAAGATGATATTAAGTTAATTCTAAGGTGATGCCAGGTTGATACTAAGATGATTCAAAGTTGATGTAAAAATGATACTAATTTAATTCTAAGGTGATGCAAAGGTGATAATAAGTTGCATATTAACACTGGACAGTGCAAATAAAGTGACACTAGAGTGACCAAAAGTGCCCAAGTTGATGCTAAGGTGAATATTAGTCCAAATGAAAATCTAATCTGTGCTAATTTGTGAGAAGTGATGTAATTAATTATTCTCTCCTCCCTCTCTTCCACCCTGCTCCTTCTCCTCCCTCCACTCCTGGCAAGGTCTTGAGTCATTGCGTGACAGTGCCCATTCTACACCTGTGCGTTCAGTGTCCCACGGGGAAAGCTTCATGCCCCGCTCCCGGAGCCAGGCCACGGACGCCAGCGAGGGGTCGGCGGTGATCTCGGATGAGGCCTACAGTCCCTCCGACAGTGTTCTGCCCACCCCGGTGGCCGAGCACAGCATGGAGCTGGCTGTGTCGCGCCAGATCAATGGAGCACCGTGCAGCATTGAGGAGGAAAAGGAGTCGGAGGCAGGCACTCCCACACATGGGGAAGGGGGTGATTTTGGTGCGGACGGTAGATCGGCACAAGAGGGTGCAGGGGGGGACTCGGCACTCAGCGAAGTGGAACAGGTGAATAAGTTTGTCTTAAGTGTCCTCCGTTTGCTCCTTGTGACCATTGGACTCCTCTTTGTCTTGCTCCTCCTCCTCATCATCCTCACCGAGTCAGACCTTGACATTGCATTTTTACGTGATATCCGCCAGACCCCCGAATTTGAGCAGTTCCATTACGAATACTTTTGTCCCCTCAGACGGTGGTTTGCCTGCAAGCTCCGCTGGGTGGGCGAATTGCTCATTAACAAGTGAGAGTGAGGCCGTAGAGTTCATAAGCCCATTCGGGGGCCTGAGAAGAAGATTAGGACTCCGGAGTGATGGAGGGCAGCCTCGTCCCAACCATGAACCCTGCTTCTCTCATCATCCTCCTGCAGACATAAACCTTGGACCAGTCCTGGTAGCACCAGGCCAGGATCTCTCCTCTCCTCCATTTTCAGTTACCTCCCCATTTTTCCCCCCTTCCGTTTTGCATTTTTTTTTTTTTTTTTTTTAGTTTTCTATGAAGCCAGAAGACCCCTTTTTTTCTTTTCTTTTTTTTGATTTCAGGTCATTTCAGGTATTTTTATTTTTTCAAATAATACAAACAAAAAAAATATGAAACTGAAATCAAAGAACTGAAGTGTTTTAAACAGTTCCTTTTTAGGAACGGGAGATTTTGTTGCAACAAATTGAATGTTGCCTTCATTTATTATTTATTCTTTCTAAACATGTATTTGCATAAGGAAAGCATATGGGTGAACGGAAACCAAGAAAGTTGCGAAGTCATCAGAATTAAGATGGAAGTGAGTTAGGTTAGGCTTAATGCAGCTGTGAGGGACATGTGAGGTAACGTCGTGTCTTTTGAGATGAATTCATCCCCATCAGATATTATCAGATGTGAACTAGACAGTCAAACAGCAGATTCACCTCATCAGGAAAACAATAATCTGTGTGGAATTAGCGGCGGTTCAGAGTTGGTGCGTGACACAGAGAAAAGTCAGGACGATTACCAAATGCCTTTTCTGAGAAGATGCTGGCGACTGATGGCAGGTTTTAATATTGTGGAGTGTTGTAGGAGACAATTACACTTAAGTATACATGCAATGGTGTACAAAGTAGAACTGGTGAAGATCAAAGTTGTTTTTTCTAAAGTTTTATAAAGGATACAGTTAAATAAACCAGTAACCATAGAGCTATGTGACCCACTAGTGTCAGATACGGTTTAGAGAAATATTCCTGATCAACCAAGGCACCATTGGCACCAATAGAAAATAGTCTAGATAGATGTGCAATGCTCATATGGTTTTAATACTTCAGTACGTTTGAATGTGCTCATTTGTTTGGTCATTATTTCTCAAATTAATTTGATTGACATTTTTTTTTGATCAAGTTGAAATGTGAATTTCGGTTATCTCTTTGTATAAAGAATTTATGATTTATTTTGATTTCATATCAACCTTGCTCTTAGGTTTATGTATCATACTATATTATTATTAGAATAAGAGTAATGATGTACTTTTTGTACAAATTAGTTTGTTTCCTAATATATATTGACAGGTTTTCCATGTATATTTTAACAGAACTGAAATGTTATTTTGTTATTGAAGATTAAATTATACCTTTTTTAGCGCTGTGTTTCAAGTGAGGTCAAAAGCATTTATGGAAATATGGAAGGGGGGGACTGAAAAACAGGGTTTTTATCCAGATCCACTCCACACCGATCACACCTCTCACTCCACCAGCAGCGACGCAGCCTTCAGCGTATGCACAGTTTCTACACACCAAGACAAATGGTCATTTCAGACATGTACAGCCTGGCGTCATTACAGCACCACAGATACCAAATATTCCAAGAAACATATTTTCACCTTTCAAACCCACATCTTCTTTTACTTTCATAGTTTTGAGAGGTGACTGTGCAGACTCTTCTGCCTCAGAGCTCGAGAGAGCAATAATTTTGTCATGGCTGCAGGATTCTGGGTAAAATCTGTTTTTGTACTGCGTGTCTACCTCCTGTACTAAGTGCAGGTGTGAGTGTGTTAATGTGATTGTATGTTGGAATGTTACAGAGTTCAAGGTGATGACGGTGGACGGCAGAGAACGGTCGTATTTTTTGCAAACGGGGAGAAAGAATCACTGAAAGGGAAATTGAAAGGCTTGAAATGAAAGGAGAGGCAGAGAGGAATGATGTCAGAGGCCTTCTGGTGAGGCTGTAGTGATCACTCAGTTCTTTTTAAAGCGTGTAGAAAAAAATAACTTGAGAATGGAAGATGTGAGCACTTGGTGGCTCATCACTCTTTTGGCTGCACAGGGTTGCCTGTTTTGGCCTTCTGTTGAACACCACAAACCCCCACACACTTACAGCTGCTCCGCTGAAAGCCCTGACGGTGCTAGTTTCCTTTGTGGAGTGCAAGTTTGCTCCCATGTGATCAGAGCATGTCAGTCCTTGGTTAAGTGTCATCTTGACCACACAATAGCATGCATCAGGCATTCACGCAGTGTGGCTGGGTCCACTCCTGTAGCTCATCATTCTTCACGGACATCAGTTATCTTTGGCCGAGGGAGCAGCGCCAGTATTTCTGGCACAAAGAGAAAATTGCACCATTAGAACCAGATTAGGAAACATACAGGAACTTGGTACTGAGGAATATATTATTCAAGTATGAAATCATATTTTTCCAAGCCAGTCACATTCAGTAAATTGCAAAGAATGAAGCGCTTTGCCCTCACTGAGGTGGTGCCGGGGTGGAGTGGGCTGCGTTGACTTGGTTAGTGAGATTTTTTTGTGGACATGCATACTTCATATTTATTACTTCTTTGCTGACATCTACAGTACAGTGAAGGTCAACAACACTGAGCAGTCCAGCCAGGCAGGGTTGTTAGCAGGACTTCTCTTTCAAAGGTCAGCTGTTTCTTACTCATCTATCAGCATTATGTAGCTTCAATGGTCTTTCTGAACATGCAACAATTAAGGCAGCATTATTCAATGAGCAATAATCAGTAAAAACTGTAAGAGCAAATAGACATGACTACAAACTTGTGTATGGAAATCCAACAATGAATAATGTTTGATAATTGAAAAAAAATTTAAAAAAAATCTTTGTTTCTGTAAAACCGACTATTTACGAAATTACTGGTGTTCTAACTACAATGATCATGTGACCGTGGAGGCAGTTACGATTACATTCAGTGATATTTTATAAAAATCCATTTCCTTATATAGCTAGTGTTTGCTCTGCCGTTTTATTTTTGATTTTATTTCTGCTGTTTCATTTTAAGTGACAGATTTTTTTCCCCCTGTGCCTGGATCCTAACTCTGCAGTTTACCAAAGTGACAAAGATGAGGGAATGGAGAAAGAAAGGCAGGAAATCCCTCCCAGCTATACTATGGACGACTCCACCCTTTAATTTCATAGGCTACGAGTGAAAACATTAAGATTGATCTCCCATGAAGATGTATTAATGCAAGCCTGTGTCTGAAGCTGTTTCAAATGTACATTGGGCAGCCCCAAACGTCTGGCTCTATTGTGTGTCTTAATTTATCTGTACAGGTATGTTTTTGGTGACAAACCTGTTTTTACCTTTACATTTCAGGTGTTGGTGTCATGTTTACAGTTTACTTTTTTTTTCTTCTCTTTTTTTTCTCATGGGAGTTGGCTTACAAATTAGGTAGATGTCTGACTTTTGCTGGTAGTGTGATCATCAGCCATGGTTTACAAATCAGAAACAGCAGGTCCATGCCCAAACAACAGCATTAAAGGTGCAGCCATTCAAATACATTGTGGTCCATTGCAACATAAGGTATTTATCATTCATGAACAGTTTCTTATTTTGTCATGTGTGTTGTACTCTTTTTTTTTGTCGATTATTTCAGTAATCATTACATAAATCACTTTACAAAAATAGTCCCAAATATTATTACACTTGCAGCATTGTCAGGACTGGAATCCAAAAAATATGATTGGCTCTTGTACTGTCAAGCAAACATCACCTGGCTAACTTTTACAAACAAAATCCCATTTAAAGTCAAAATGCAGATGATACATGCAGAACTGAGGGGCTGATCAGTCATCATAATTGAGGACCAACACCTTGATGTTTTTGCCCCTCTGTCAGCTCCCCAGTACACACAAACCTGTGCATATATACACTTGTATATGCAAATCCATGGCTGGTGGCGTCTTATGTAGTCTGCATCTTTCTATCTTGGGATTGGAGGTTGCTGTTTATTTACATACTATATAGAAATATATAAATATATATATAAATCCATGTGCCAAATCCAGTTCTTGTTCAGTCTGATCCATTCCGAACCATGTTTGTACTGTAGGTAACCTTCTGTACAAGTCAGTATAAAATATTGTTTCTCTCCAATAGTCCCTTGTAACTGGTGCCATTAAAAAATAAATAAAAAACTATTCAAACTTGAAATAAACACTTAATAAAAACGTGAGGTGACTTCTGGTGGTTTATGGCTTGACAGAGATTAATGTCACACTCTGCTTCACCAGAAACATAAATCTCACAATACTGACATCTAGAGGAGGCATGTTGACAGAGCAAGTGTAGATCCAACTGAAGGCTGATTCGTAGTCAGGTTTCTTAGTTAGTTCAATTAGTCAGGTTTATTTGGTCAATATGCCTTAAATTAAAATGTACATCAAAATGGACACACAAAAAACACAAGTCACAATTGAAATAATCCAATGTTTGTCAGATTACATGACAAAAACTGTACATAAATAGACAATGGTTAAAACAAACAGTGGGAACAGGTAAACAGCTGTAAAAACCAACAGGTTTAGAAGTGCAATCTTGGTGCAGAATCTTGGAGGTTAGATCCACTGGTTCTGGTCTGAGCTCATGCGTGAAAAGGCTGGTTTAAGGAAAGGTCTCTGGCTGGTCTGTGGGGTTGGGATGGCCATGAAGCCTGGTCTCCTGCCTGTCGGTGCGCTGGATGCTGAGTTCCTGGAGCCACGGCCTGCAGACTGGGGTTGAGCTTTTGAGCCGCCTCTAGAGCTGGATGATGACCACGATTTATTGTTGCTGTAGCCACGACTGAATCAACAAACCCACAGCAAGCACACAAAGGGGAAAAAAAACGGTTTCAGCCATGAGATTTGATGTTTTGACACACGACCTCTCAGAAAAACTCCTTGTCAAGTAAATAATGAAAAGTGAAACAAACTACAGACCCTTTAGAGTTGGTGTTCTTGTTGGGAAATCCTTTTTTCTTCTTGGCATACTTGAAGAAGGGGGCTTTCTTCCTCTTCTGTCCTTGGGCAGCGTGCTCACTGAAGTAGTTGGATTCTGTGTCGTCCCCATAATCATCATATTCATGTGTGCGTCCTCGAGTCGTGTCTATCCACCCATCAGACTCCACATTGCCGTCAGTCTGCTCCTCCACTGAGGAAGAGTTAAAACATAGCTGATACACTGCCATGTGCAGAACATGATGTGTATCCTGACAGTAGCTCAGCCAGTAAAGCAGATGTGGTACATTAATTTGAAAAAATATAAACACTTGAGTTCATCTCTTACCAGGTAGCTGCCACTCTGAGTATTTCTGCAGCAACTCTATGACCTCAGCTCCATACTTCTCCAGCTTGTCCTCTGTCACACCATCAATTTGCAGAAGGACTTCAGGGTCAGCAGACAGTGTCTCTGTTCATAGTGGAAAAAAGTTTGACAAGCAATTCAAATTTTGTTCAAATCGAATTAAACTCTAATTTAAAAGCCTACTGTTGATAAAATCAGGAAATACAGTCAGCAATTAATCGCATAACAGTCAGAAATTACCTGCTATCTTTTTCAAGGTGGCAGTGGAGAAGATGTTGTAGTAGTGAATGCCAAACACTTTGCCCAGCTGTTTGCACAGATCTGTCAGCTCTTTCAGGCACTTCTGAACCATCTCCTCTCTCTTGGAGACGTTCTTAGCCACAGCAGCCTTGTGTTTCCTGATGCTCGATGCACTCTCTGTCTCATAAAACTCCACCTGGAACAGGACAACAGGCAATTAGTGATGTGAGTTTTGAGCAGCACCAAACAGCTAAATAAATGTGGCTCTTCACACTGCTATAAAGCCAACGGCATATGAGCTAAACTGAGTGGTGATGTGGGACCTGCATGTGTCCAGACAGGATGTTCATGGCCTTGGGTCCAGCAGAGATGTAAGCGACTGCCTGGCCGTTGTTGGTGATGTAGAGGTCCTCCACCAGGGCGTTGTCCAGAACCAGCTTCTTGAAGAGACGGTCAGCGTTGTGCCTGGAGTAAGCTGCTCCCATCCCAAACATTCCTGTCTGGATCTTTGCAGATTTAGACCCTGACAAAGAAAAACAAAAGACAACTCAAACAACCTTTCAAAGTCTCCCTTATGAAAACATTCAGTTTTTGTCCACTGGAAATATGAACCTATGTACAGCTCTTAAAGCTTGTATAGGTAAAGTTGCAGAAAGGGCAGAACTTTGTCAAAGATTTGAAGTCAAATAGATTCTCCAACCCTCTCACCTGAGATTCAGTACCTCTGCCAAGTCCCTCATGCACACTCATGCAAGAGGCCGATGCAGAACAGTATTTGACTAACCGGCTGCCTTCTCTGTCATTCTACAGCTAAGGTAAGCTAAGCTAAACTTCCATCGCAAGAGTTAGCTTTAGTTAGTTTGTTTGGGGAGACAAGCAAGCATCTGCAGTGGTAGTGCACAAGATGTGATTTGCACTGTAGTTGCATTGCCTGTTTGAGGTGATTGTTTTTTTTTTTTTTTAATTTGCACAGAAGCATTTTTAATAAATGAGGTTACAGCCCCAGGAACAGCCCAGATTTTTTTTTTTCCCTCAGTGAATTTAGTGTGGCTCAGATCCTCTGTGTATAATGACTGGTCAAAACTGTGTAGAAAGTTACCTTCAATATCTTCCATACAATCATGCTAACCTCATGGCCATAATACAGTTGAATGCAACATGCATTAAGCTGTATGTTGTATTACAAGTACCTAGGAAGATGTCCACCAGCATGTTGAGAGTCAGCCGGTTTTGCTGAGCAGTCTTTCCATATCTTGCTCCAACCTTCTCACAATTCTCCTGGACAAACCTCAAAATCTTCTTCACATCTTCAGTAACATTTCTCATCTTGAATTGCTGTAAAATACACAGCAATTTTCATGAGTAATGAAAAACCTGGAAATAGATTAATTTTTATGTTTTTGATGAAAGAAGAAATTAATCTTACATTGGGTTTGGCACAATTGTCACAGGTGACGTCTGGGTGGTCCTTGCAGAAGCTGGCTTTGAATTTGTGCTCTCCAAAGTAGGCGAGCAGCTGAATCCTTCGGCACTCCATCACATTTTCACAGAAATGCACCATGCTGTGTAGGTTGTTGAAATGAGTGACTTTGGCTTGTCTGTCACCTTCTTTATCCACTGTGATTAAAAGAAAAAGAACCCATTTAAATTTGAACCACCTAAATCATAAATGTAATCATTTTCAAAATGGAAACATGCTAGGAGCCATTTCATAAGCCACAGGATAGGCAATTAACAAAAAAGATAAATAACTAAAAAGATAAACATATGTAATCAAACATATTTTGCACTTTTATATTTTAGCCACATACTGCTGATAATCCTCTTGATGCGGACAACATCAGTATACGAGTAAAAGAGAATACAGTGAGAGATCTCCCCATCTCTGCCAGCTCTCCCTGACTCCTGGTAGTAGCCCTCCACTGACTTAGGGAGACTGGCGTGGATGACGTAGCGCACATCAGGCTTGTCGATGCCCATGCCAAAGGCTATGGTGGCACAAATAACCTGGCAGACAGAGGTATCACAATGAAAAAGGCAAAGTAAGTGTGTGTGTGTGTGTGTGTGTGTGTGTGTACACTTGCATTGTGAAACTTTCTGACATCTGCTGGGATACAAAATCTTACCATTAGTTCTATAAATACTAAACTTTATTTTAAAAAAAGCAAACAAAACCAAAACATCAACCATTGTCTTAATTTATACAACACATTCAGTGGGAGGTGAACTCACCTGGCAGCCATCTTGATTGATCCACTTGCTCTGCACATATTCTCTGTCGCTGTCACTCAGGCCGGCGTGATACGACAGAGCTAATAGGCCCGCCCTCTGCAGACTCTCAGCCATGGTGTCACAGTCATTACGGGACAGGCAGTACACAATGCCTGAGTCACCTGCAGTGCACAGCGGATGGAGGTTAATACACAGAGGAAAACACAGAGCAAGCTGGTAATTATTGCAAATTAAGCCCACAGGATGATTCAAGACCCCCGAAACACAGTGGAGCACTCTCTTGCTTCTTATGAATGATATTGACACAATGAGGTCTGGGGTGCCTTCCTCAGCCCGCTACCAGTGTCCAGTTCCAGAAGTGAATAATGGATGAATAGATGGAGACTGGCCAACATGAATTTAATATTGTTCAATGCAGCACAATAAAACCAGGGGAAAATATGGATCAGGACTACTAAAAGTATCACTGAATCATTTACGTGGATAGTGCTTCTTGATCCAGTTGATGCAGTCCTCGTCAACCTTCTTAGGTTTCTTGGGCAGCACAGCATACTTGAGGTTGGTTCGATTGAAACTCATGGTAAACCTGAAAACATAACAGATGAAAATTTACAGTTACTGTTGTCTGGTTGCTGTCAACATTTACAAAGGAGGGCAGCTGCTAAGTCCAAGCACGCCATGGCCTGATGTGGAACACATACACCTGTGGCCGGGTCATCTGCAGCTGGTGAAGGATGTCTTTCTGGACACGTGGAGTGGCAGTGGCTGTCAGAGCCATCATGGACACTCTGGGAAATTTCTGACGCAGCTCATGCAACTTCTTGTAGTCCGGGCGGAAGTCGTGGCCCCACTGAAAGGTGGAACGACATGGAGGTTACTGACAATGCCTTTTCCCTCAATAAAACTGCAAATACTGTATAAGTAATTAACAGAAACATACCTGACTGACGCAATGGGCCTCATCTATGACAAACCGGGCCAAAAGGCCTCGCTCATACAAGTTCTGCAGGGCATTGATCAGCCTGTTGCTCGCACTCACCTTGGGGAAAAGAAGAGAAGTGTCTGGCTTGAGTAACATGAACATTTTTATCATCTTTTTAACATATGATAACGATTACAACATAGATTTATTAATCATACATAACTCACCTTTTCAGGAGTGACATAGAGCAGCTTAATGATGGGGTCTTTCTTGGACAGCTGCATGTAAATCTTCCCTGCCTCACTATCAGTTTTATCACCAGACAGACTTGTAGCTGGGATCTAAAATGCACAAAATCACAAAACAACAAAAAAGTTTGTAAAAAAAAAAAATAAATAAAATAATAATAATAATAATAATAATATAAAAAAAGCACTTGTTGACTTTGAAAATGCAACATACATTATCATCACATTCCTCTCAGCTCCAAAAGATCAAGTGGCAACAAAAACACTTACATCCAGAGTGGTGAGTTTCTGGACCTGGTCTACAATAAGTGATTTGAGAGGGGAGACCACCACAGTGACTCCTGGAGACAAGCAGGCAGGCAGCTGGTAGCACAGGCTTTTACCCCCACCTAGAGAAATTAAAACATGGTGCAGAGTGAATTTACCCTAGAGCTCTGTTCACAGATCAGGTTTTTAGCATGACTCAATCGCTTTTCAAATTAACAGGTATGGCTAATGTTTGTTAAGGTTCATGTTAAGGTTAACTCAGGCAAGTAAACAGTTGCAAGTTTTCGAAGTTTGACCGGCCAGCTCCTTCCCCTTCATGAGAACAAGTGCCTCACTGGGAGTGTTCCTCTTCAAAATGAATGAAGTGTAACAGGCCCAGCAAACAACACAATTTTGAGCAGCAAGCAAAAGATGAGAAGTCTTTTGAAGGATGCACAGCAATACAGTTTCCCTCAGCACTGTATGTTTGTTTATACATCTGGTTAGTGAAGAATTTGTCTAGTGAAACAGAAACAAAATAGTTCCATCAGTTAACAAGCAAGCAGGCCAGAAAAGAGCATCAATATGAACTCCTCAATAAACCCTGTGTCGTGCATCCTTCCAAACATTTTTCAGCTTTTGGTTGCTGCTCAAAATCATTTCTGGCATATAAAATACCACTGAGGAGGTTGATAACCCAAACAATCACTTTAAGGTTAGGGTAAAATCAAAATCTAGCCTGGGCTCAGCATCAACTTCACCTGGGAACATTAAAAGTCATAACCTAAGTTGATCTTCTAAATCTACTGTTTTGCTGCAAAGTTCAACAAGTGTGTTTCTGTCCCATATATAATCATTACCAACCTGTGGGCATCAGAACAAATGTGTCTTCTCCCAGCAGCGTAGCATTAATCGCTTCGAGTTGATTGAACCTGAACTGATGAAGACCAAAACGCTTGTGAAAGATCTTCATCATCTCTGACGAGTGGGGGAAACTGAACCCTCTAAAGCGATCATGGGCAGGGTTTCTGAAGTTGGGTTCTGCCATGTACAGCATAAAAACAACACAGTTTTTACTGTAAGATCAAGAACACAACATACTACAATTGACATAATTCTTCATTAAAAGAAAACAAACATTAAAAAAAAAGCAGCTGGATTTACATGAGACTAACCTGGGGAGCAAACCATTGAAGGCTTGGGTGAAGGGGCCGGTGTTGCTGGCTTTCTTTCCCATGATGACTTGCTTGCCCCCCCTTCTTTGACTGTTTTAGTCACAGTGATGGAGTTTGACACCGAAGAGCTCGCAGGTTCATCAAAGTAATCAGGGATATCTGAGTCAGCCAAGTCGTCGATGTCAAAGTCATCAATATAGAAATCATCTGGTTCTGTGTTTTCTGTTGCTTTAATGTCCGCTGAGGTTCTGGCTGTACTATCACTTACACTCATTCGTGAAACTGCCCGAGAACTCTTAGGTGAGTAAAATAAATCTGAGTCATCAAATACTGTTGTTGTGTTCTTGGAGAAATTATAGGAGTGGTTTGTGAAACTTAATGCTGATGGAGAATCACAGGTGCTCTGATTTCCAGCAGATGTTCTCCCATGGTCTCCAGTGATATCAGGCTTGACACTATTAATAATGCTGCCAGAGTCTTCAAACACACTGCAGTCATAGTCCACAGAGACGCCTGAAGATCTCTTGCACTGAAGAAACTTCTTGGAGGTGTCTATTCTATCCGAAGGCACAGAGGCTATGGATGACATGATGTCAGGACTGTCGCAAGTCAGTGAAGACTTTTCTTTAAAACTGGTTTCCAAAATCATAGTACTATCTGGCTGCTGGTTAGATGACGTGTCACTGCCATTTACAAGAATCCTTTTCCTGGGGGCGAAAAGGCAAATACCAGCAATTAAACTGAGATGTCAAAAACAATGAAGTGTAGGCTAGGTGGTGGCTGTTCAAATGTACACTACCTTTGAGCCCTTTTCAGCAGAAGCTCGGTTCCACAGGACAGAGCAATCAGTTCATGTTCAGGAATGGAGTCAACCAGACTGCAAATGGACTCCATGATAATGAAGAGTTCCTCATCTGGGAAGTGATTACAAGAGATAAACAAATGAATAAACAAGCCTGAACCTGGCTTAGGCAAATCAGAAAATGCTGCAACACCCACTTGCTTTCTCTTTACGGTGGCACTTAGATACTTCATTCAGGATTGTGATGGGTGCCTTTGTTTTTACTGGGATATCTCGACTTTCAGAATCAGCCAACTTCAATCTGCGTGGAGTAGAAACATCAGCAGTTAATGAACATTATTTACTGCTGATTACAACGTGGATCCTGGATTGCTACCAGGACATTCACTGCTTCTCTTTTGTCCAGACTACAGAGAACATAGGAGGTAAATAAAGCATATATGCTATATTAGAGCAATAATAATAATAATAATAAATTTTATTTGTAATGCACTTTACATTTAACAATCTCAAAGTGCTACAGAGGAGAAAGAAGAAAAAAATAATATAGAAATGAGCAATCTTTATTGTAATTATGGATACTTAATGATACAACAGGTGTAAGCTAAAGCTGCTGACACTGCAAAAGTTCCCACAATCGCTGTAAAGATTTCCCTCCTGGGTACTACAGTTTTTATGCAAGGTGCCAATATGAACTGACACAAAAGTTTTACTGAAATTAATATTTATTAATGAGAATAGAGAATTAGAAGAAAAAAAAAACTACGCAGTTCCATAGTTACCACAGAAAACACCGCGTCACGTTTTACAAAAATCATCAGCACAGTTGCAATGAGCCTTCAACCTACTGGACAGCTTGAGTGAAACAACACATTTAAAAAAAAAAAAAAGCTCAGTAGTTTAGTCTGATTTCAGACTTTATTCAAGTAATCCAATAACCATGTTGCTCTTTGTGATAGGTCTGTACCAACTTTTCTATTCACATTCATTGTTCTTGTTTGTTTTTAACTGTTATCATTATGTTATGCTTTACTTTTACTTATTGCTTTATCTTCTTTACCATGTTATTTTGTATTGCTTGTTTGCTGTCTTGTGAAATGCATAATGGCCTTGGCTGACTTGAAAGTTCATTAGAAATAAAATGTATTGTTATTATTACTACTACTACTACTACTATTACTACTACTACTATTGCAACATTATCACATGTCAAAGCAGCCTAAAATTGTTAACAAAGTAGGCTACTAATAGGCTAATAAGTGTTGTTATACACCAAATTGAAAGAGAAATCATTTTAATGTCTCAGTAAAGTTAATAATGCAATAGGCACAAACCTTTTCCTTCTTGTAGAACTGGAATAGCTGATTTCATCGTGGACTGGGGAAGGGGGAATGAAATCTGGGTCATCGTCAGCTATCATCAAGCTGTCACCAACTTCTATGACATCTGGATCGATCCATGTATCGCCTGCAAGGTTAAAAGAGGCAACAGATATATTCCAGAGACTTACTTTCATTTGACAGTCAACATATGAATGACATACAGATAGCTACTCGCCTGTACTATCTTTAAGGGGCCCAGACACTCCAACACTCTCTTCTTCACTGTCACTTGTGACAGACTTCAGCTGAGCAAGTGGCTGTTTTCGAGTCCTTTTAATGGGCGAATCCTCCAGCTCCCACTCTGCTGATTCCTCAATGGGACTGTGTATAGGGGACACACTGTGTACCACTTCATCCATTTTGCCACTAGATTGTTCTCTTCCAGTAAGACTACTCTTGTCTGCCGTGTTGCTGCTGACCTCTGGAGCCACAATCTCAAGAGAGGCATCTTGGTTTAATGTCTGTGTCAGTTCTTCTTCTTCCTCATTGGAAAACGATGCTGACTTGCCACTCTTCCCTGAGGCTCCTGGACCGACTAAACCATTTTTTCCTTTGGCAGAGGTTTCAAAGTCATCAAGGTCATCCCATTCATCCACTGGGCAACCAAAAGATGACTCCAAACTTGGAGAATTGGTGTTGTCATGTTTCGTGCCAGAAGCAGACACCTTTGTAGCAGGGACGGGTAACACAGGTTGTGATGCATTGGGAGAGTTTAGTGTTGAGCTGAGGGAGTCCGACTTGGCTTTTGAATTAACCGAGAAGAAGCTGTTGATTTTGGCAGGAGGTCTCTGGGGCTTGTTTGAAAACGTCAAAGGAGATTTTGTCAGAAAACTGTTGGGTGGAATATTGACACTCCTGTTTGCCAAAGCATCTGAGTTGTTTACCTTCGTCGGGTCCGCCTTAGGTGTGCCAGATGTGGACTTCTTTTTGAAAGAAAAGGCCCTGAAAAGGAGAGGAGTTGATGAAAATGTATGTAACAGTGTGTCTCTAACAGCACCGTTTAACCTCGTCGTGCAAATAATTACGCTGTTTCATCTTTGACAGACGCGGGCACTGATAGCCCCAGTCTAAATGATAAGTAATGTTAGCTTGCAGTCAATGAGCAGATAGCTTCCAACTGTAGCTTTGGCTAACTTGGAAAACTCACCCCGGTTTAGGTTTAGCCAAGGACAGCTTGCTCTGAGCAGCACTGCTGTGCCTCGCCAGCTGCTCCTTCAAATTATTTAGTGGAAGACTGGACATCTTTGGGAAGTGGCGCTAATGACCTGACGAACACACGTTAGCTTGTTTAGCCTAACTTAGCATAGCGTATCTGTTTACAAACTTGTGAACAACTTCTGCATCGCTGACAAGGGAGGAAAACATCCGCTTCGGCGTTGGTTTTTCTTGCAGCAGGATTGTAATTCGCCAGAGTGAGTCGACGACCTTGCCTTGGCAGTATTTATGTACGTTTCCATCAGTGTTCCCACATAGAAAGTCAGGGCGAAAAGAAGACAACAGATTTGTGTTGCGTGTTTAGCGCCTATTCGGCGAGCTTGCTCCTCATTGGCTGAGAGCTGGCCGGAATAAGGAATGAGAATTCTGGGAAATGTAGGCGTATACGACTGGCGCAACACGAGCAGTTATAAACGTGTAAATGTCACTTTTGTGTGTGTGTGTGTGTGTGTGTGTGTGTGTGTGTGTGTGTGTGTGTGTGTGTGTGTGTGTAAATGTCACTTTTAACGCACTTTTAAAAACGGAAATGGAATCACTATATGGTTAATAAGATAATATGCTTAATAGTTTTAAGTAATATCTCCTGTGCAGGGGCCCTTTTCTAACCGAGAAATGAACCCAGCCACTGCACTTATTATATTCATAACCGCGACTCTGAAAACCACAGGCCAGCATCCCAGTGCAAGATGTTTTAAGATGTGTTAATAAACCTGGGTTCTCCAACAACACACAGTTTAGTCTGCATGGTTACCTGGCATAAATTGTGCAGGAATCCATCAAATAAGGTCTGAACAGCAATGTCAGGCAGTTAAGTTTGTCTAGTTTTAAAGAGCCATTAATTATTATTATGCATGCTCTTTGTTTTTGTTTAACTTCACAGCATTTCAGGGACTATACTTTATGCATTGGCATTTTGTTTCAGTGTAAGGTTAGATTATCAGGATGTATCTTGCATTATTTGTGTGATGATGAATATCAGTCATACGATCAGTTAGCCACTCACATTATTTCGTAATGCCCACACACCCTGCATCCTGTGAACATCTGCAACTACATTGTGATGAAAGACTCAGATGACCAGATGACCTGAGTAAAAAAGTTTTATTACTGTATATGGTAACAAGAAACACCATGACAATGATCAGTTCCTCTTAGGCAGCAATTCAATGAAGTAGACTTTTTGATGAAGATCAAAGATGATATATAGGAGGATATTGGTATTGGTTGGTATAAAATCATATGATCCATCCACAAAACTATTTCACTTAGTGTTAGGATGGAAAAAACGATTGTAGTCAATATTCAAACAGACACCACTGATTTGTTCATTAAAAAAAAAAAAAAAAAAATCAGGAATCAAGGAAAAAAAATCTCAGCTTCCATCTCCCTTTTCTGCCCTTTGCAGCTTGATATCATCAACAATTCACACCACAGGAAAAGATGAGCAGGCAGCCAGTCCACACATGTTCTTCCCACGTTCAATGAGAAAATATCTGTAAGAGGAGCACAGCATTGTCGTTATACTCCCATTGATATCTTCAATTACATTTCCTAAAACAAGATTACACTGAGGACATACCCCTGGATCCCCCAGCCGGTGCCCCATGAATTCTTCACAATCCAGTATGGTTTCCCATTCTCCTGACCATACCCAACAGCCAGCACTGCATGGTTCACCTTGTCTGTGGTGCTGTGGCATGTAGTGCTACAAGAGAGAGGAGAAACCAGACATGTGACTTTTCATGGACATGGAATGAGGAAATGAATGGTACTGACTGTGATGGCCTTTCTTTGAGTGTAAGAAACTTTATACAATATGCATTGTGCAGAGACCTTCTTGTTTTTCCACTTTGATTAAATATTAAGAGGCAGTGCTCTCTCTGATCTTTATTTATAGCAGTGGTGATTGGAGGTAAAAGTTTGTTCATTTCTACCCTCTGTTCCCTTTTTTGGTTCCACTTTTAGGTCTGGTGTACGATGCTCTGCAAAAAATGCAACACTTCATGTTGACGCTACTAAGTCTAATTTGGTACACGTTTGTTTTTCTACAGGAAATGTGACTAAATTACATTATTTGAATATTGTTTCCAACAGTGGCAGCAGATTTCTTGTTGCGACAGTCCACTACTAATGAATTATTTGTATCTGTAATATTGCTAAGGCATAATCATTCACGGGTGAAGATGAGGAGGACATGTTGGTTTATGTACTGTGGCGGGTGTGCATCTGATAAATCCAGCTTTTTATCCTGTAAATCAGAAATGAATACAAGACAGGACAAACAATTTACCAGAACAAATATAAATATGACAATATTACTCTAATTCTCACCTGCTGTACACACCGTCTCGATAACTCATGAAATCAGAGGTCACCTCAAAGGCAAAGCTGACCGGATTATGTGTGGCGACTGCATCCACCATGCCCATTTCGTCATACTGCCATGTAACAGAATAGCAACACCTGAGCAAAACTGGATCAAGTTACATAAACATTTGCTTTGCTTAGACACATAGATACACACTTACCGCTGTTATGTTCACCACTTCCTTAACAGAAACAGCTGCCAGTTCAGGCTTATACTGGCAATCACCCTCCTGATGGAACAAAAAAAGTATTTGATGTCTTGATGCCATTACTGCAAAGCATTCCAGTAAATCATTATTTGTTATTCTTTAAGTCAGCTCTGTTTATGTATGAGGGCAAATCTGTCACTTACCTCAGCTGTGTATGGGTAGTCCTGCTCTGTCATGAGTCCTTTGCTGTACTTGATGTACTCAAATGCTTGACTGGGAAGACCGCTGAAAGAGAAATAAAGATCTCGCTTGAGGACTAAATTCTATAGAAACAGTTATTGTTGTAAAGGCAGCAATACAAATACAGCCTCAATAGTACTGTCCCATTGTGGAGTCCCTGTTTAACCTGACCATTTTTTTTTTCTCTTTTAACATTTGTAACAGATTTGGGGGATTTTTTCCATGTGCGCACCGACAATCTAAAACTGGTAGTTCCGGCTAGGATGGCACTGCTACAGTATGTAAGACAGGCTGGCTTTGTATGGCTTTGCTAGAATATGCTGATGTGTGTCTGGTATTTTGTTTTGCTTCCTCATAGGACGTTAGTGAACTCGAGATAGGCTCATTCTCTGTAAAGTCCCTCTTGCTTGCAAATAACAACTCGAAACGAGCCTAAGAAGTTACACTCACCCGTTACATCCATGGTTGTTGAAGTTCTGGGCACAGTCCACCAGTTGTTGCTCTGACTAAACAACATAAAAGTAGGTTACAATGGTGAATGAAAGAGTATAATTAAATTTTACCTCTGTCATACAGCCACAGAGGGGCAAAAATGATAGTAAATGTCCATAATAACAACTTAAGTGACGTTATCAGCAACTGTAAAAACACTGCAGTACAAGAGCGGCACTTTTGAAAGAGAAGTGAAAATGAATCACCAGTAGTGGGAGTTTCCCAGTGGCAATGGCTGTAACCGACTCCAAACAACCGGTGGTAGAGAAAGTCCAGCAACTCCCACAAGGTCCCTTTTGTGCAAAATCAATCAATCAATCAATACATTTATAGACTAAGACCTGAGAAAAACACATAGACGAATGTTAGGACAACACTAGGGCTAATGTCAGCATTTGATTATAATATTCACTGTCACCCTTCAAAGCCTATGACAGAATAAATCTGCTATGTTCCACTTGCAACAATGTTTTTGACCATTGAGATCAACAGCAATGTACCTGATTCTTCACATGTGTCACGTAATTTCCCTTCTTTCTCCAGTCAATTGAGTCCGGATACGGTCCGTTGCTGCTTAAGTAGTTTCCTTTGGTGGCAGAGCAGTTCTGAATTTGAAAGTATGTGAACAAAAACAACTGACTCTCCACTCCTCTGCAACACATGATATGCAAACTTATTCCTGCAGCATAAAATATGCAAACGGCTTCCTGCATACCTGTGGCTCAGTCAAGAGAAAGGATTTCCTAAATTCACCGAAAGTCATGTCAGAAAACTGATTCAGCCCCACTGTAAGATGGGATCAAACAAGGCTCGATCACAATTCAATATTTGCAAGGGGCCAAACAAAAATGATCTGATACAAGAAAACGAGAAGTTCCTACTTGTGAAAGAGTGATTCCCCTCATTGTGCTTGTCAATCCTCCTCTTGTTCTCTGTGAATATCTGAAGTCTCAGGTAGTACTCCTCCAAGTCATACATTTTGTTGTACTGTAAATCAGGTAAATTGCTAATTCAGTATTGTTTCAGGCAGTCAACCGCTCTTTAACAATACTGTTAAGATAAACAACATTTTTACACAGTAATCAGTCCATATGGGTGTAAGGGCCATGAGATGAGTTTGCATTCACAATTACAGTAATCCAGTTACAATTTATAGAGGGACAGAATACATGTCACACCACAGTGATAACCACATAGAAAATAAAATAAAAAATACCATTAAGTATGATAGGTCACACTTTAAGCTCAATTGTGAGCACTTTAAGTCCATAAGTAGTTCCAATTGGACTTTAAGTATTGCCATGTTACTATCACTGTGGTATTAATATTACAGTGATTTTACAGTAATAGTGAAGCATCCTCATTGGAAAAAGTTCAGTTCACATATTGCCATATAGATAACATTTGATAGAATTACCTGTGCCATCCATGACTTGAAATGAGCTTCGTCTGAAAACAAATCATATTGCCCCAAATAAATGCAAGAGGTTACGGTGCATTAAAAACACACACTTTGTAACTGCACAAAATACAGTGCGCTTTCCCCCTGCCGTAATTATGAAAGTGAAAGTGTTTTTAAAATGCTAAAATTTGCACAATTCGCCGCAGAAAAGTGGTGGTCGCAACGGCTTACCTTGCTCGGTGAGGGGAAAAGCCGCAGTTAATGCGGACACAAAAACAAAGGTAAAAGTAAAGAAACTTGAAGCCTTCATGTTGACTGCGTGTCCGCCTGCAGCCGGTGACTTACTGTACAATAAAGAGAGTGAAGTTAACAGGGAAGTAGATGAGGAGTCACGAGGTTCACACCGCCTATTCCTCAGAATTCCCCTTTATTATTCCTGTTGTGCAATATCATAATGATAACAAAAACAAACAAAACAAAACAAACAAAAAAAAAAAATTAGTCAATAATCTGGCCAAATTATCTCGTGTATTTTGATACCTACATTGTGTAGTATATGTGGAATGTAGGATTGGACCTCTTCAACTCTTGCCACTCCCAACTGCAGAGATTACTGTGCTGCTGGGCTCTTTTCAGAACTATCAGACTTTTCATAAAGTTTAGTGGATATACCAAGGTTTCTAATGATACCAAATTTGTGTTGCTGAATTAAAGGAATATGCCAACATTTTGGGCAAAATACCTTTTTTTTAATGACTTACCCAGACTTGGACAACATGTTTGATACCATTATACCACACTATTAATTCAAATACACACGATACATTGTGTAAATAAGACAGACTTCAAGTCTTTTTGCTAAGCTAACACAAAATACTACCCACAGGAACCAAACCAGTGGGCATACAGAGGTGAAAATGGTATCGAACATCTGGTGGAGAAAGGGTAAAACTTTGGAGTATTTCTTTAAAGGGAAATGTGTATAAAATGATAACCATGACATTTTTCTATTTAATGCAATGATGTAATGATGCAGCCAATGGATTCTTGGTTTTGATTATTTTGCTCATCATAGCTGTGTAGCTTTTGTGAAGCGCTGCAAACAGCAGATACAGGATACAGGATGTGGCAAAAAAAAAAAAAAAAAGAAAAAAAAAGGCTTATTTACCTTTGAAGCCTTTTAAGGGTGGCTTTAGAGCTCAAGGGGCTAATTCACTAGAAACTATTAGAGCCTCATATCATGTAAGAGTAGCTGATTTGGCGCATTCTCACCACTTTGAATCTATTTGTCAGTGCGGAAGTATGACACCTGAACAATTTAATAACCAAAATATCTTTTCATATCAGGGTCCCATGGGGCCAAATCGCTTCAGATGGGTGTTCACAGCTCAAGGAAAGTCGACTTGAAAACCCCTGGCCTTCATCATTTCATTAGCTGCTTAGAGAGAGAGAGAGAGAGAGAGAGAGAGAGAGAGAGAGGAAACAGGTATGAGAGAGCGGGGGCATTTAATAAATTTAATGCATTTATTTTAACTTATTTTTATTTCACATTAGTAATATAGTGAGCATGATGTCGGCTGATTGATGAGCTACAAAAACACTTGAGACAAAATGCCCCTGAGATAGAATTAATTTATTAGCAAGAGGTAACTGGGAAACATACTTTTTTTTTTTTAAGTTATTATTATTATTATCATCATATCACTTATATTTAGAGATCTTTTTAAATTTATTTTATTTATTGATTTATTTTTTATTTATTACAAAAATTTGGGAATATTTCTTAAGATGTGGAAACATGAGGGTTGAAAGATAATTTTCATACCACTGGGTATTGCTAACAGCAAAATGTTTATTTGTTTATATTCCTTAAGAGTATGTGCATGTATAAGTGTATACAGTATAAGTATATAGTATTATTCTGTCTGTGAAGGTGTTGCATGCCTGCCACATGAGCTTCAAAAGTGTACTGTACATACATAGTAAAAATACATACAAATATTCACAGAATAAGCACTACGTTACTATATTCCTGCTAACAGAATGGAGACAGGATTACAGTATAAATGCAAAACACTTTGAAGTTGTCTCCTACCTCTAAGTCATGGTGTCAAGACCACACTGTTGTAGCATTTGTGTTTAAGCTTGAGATACAATATTGTTTTGAAAGGATTACACAGTTCCACATTGAGAAATATGCAGGGTTGCATGTACAAAATGTACAGCACACTTCAGTAAGGTGAATTAACAACAAAGTACAAAATACTTCCCCATGTTCATATAAAGAGCTGATTACTCTCTCTTATACTACTACAAAAATAGTGTTTGAATGCTGCAGGCAGAGATCATTCACATATGTTTTATCATATTCTTAAACGGCAATGCATATAACAGAGTGATATACAGTCACGTTCCACAATCACTGGAACAGCAAAAAAAGGACAGATTGTCTTTTAATTACAGAAGAGCAACAACCTTTTACTCTAGTATCGCCAAACGTGAAAACACGGTACCGTCTTTGCATGTGTTCGTTTTTTTTCATGAGTAACTTTGAGATGAATTTTAAAACCAAGGGACACAAGGTTTTAACAAAGGGAAAAGTCATGAATCAGTCATTGTACAATGCTGAGCATAACAGTGAATTCAGACAACCAAACCCTCCCCTTAAATCACCCCACAGCAATCAAATGAGATATAACCGTGCTGGATCACTGTATGTTGGTCTGCATACATCAGAGAGAGATTTGCGGTATCGTGTTTAAATGAACTAAGAGGTCTGAGTTGATATGACAACAGGCTCAGACAGGACAGTGCTGATTTACAACAAATAAAAAGACACACTGAATTTGCCACTTTTGCATTGTTGATGTTATGAATCTCAGGGTGGCAGACACAAATGAAGAAATAAATCCCCCTTTATTTTGGTTTGGAAAGCACAGAGACAGCTATGCTTCACACACCTTGCCGTCGTCTCTCATGAACACACCTCCCCTTCGTTATATATAGTTATATTCTCTGTGCTCTTTTACCTGATTTGATGCAATTAGGTTTTTTTTTTTTTTTTCTTTTTTACAATGCTACATTGGTTGCAGAGTAACTCAGTCATCAACAAACTCAAGCAAAGAGAACAATGGCGGACAGCATGTGTGCTCACAAAGTGCAAAATCAACAAAGTATGAGACAATGCAAAATAATGTCATTGGTCACACAGAAGACACAATTGCGTACAACTGTAGTGACCTCTGTTATTATGCTTGAAGTACCACAACATAACTGAAAAAAAAATATCCTAAAAGCAGGTGGCATGGCATTTGAAACAAAATATATGTATATATATATTTATATAATGTTTTGTGTCCTCAAACAACCTCAGACATCTACTGTACAGAAGAGAAAATACTTTAAACATGTACAACTATACAAAAGTTAATGTTAACTGATGTGTAATATTAACAGAGAAAATAACACGGAGGACCACCATCCTCATCAGTTGGGCACCTTAGGCTCAATTCTGAGTGAGGCCTCATACATGCTTTCTTCATCCAGAACAGAGCTGTTATCCAGGAGATACTGTGCTGCCTACGTGAAGAGAAATGTTAAAAACAAACCAGTGAGAGCCAAATAATAGTTTAGATTATTTTCTTTTAGCAACTTGATCTGTATATTGGGATATTACAAAACTACTTTGACAGCCAAGACTATCAGTTATGTCGAGAATTAATATTGAAAGATTTCTTAAAGGACCATACCAGTGATTTTGAATGTTTAGTGTAATGTCTAAAAGATACATATACCTCACATTTCTCTTCACTCATTCCACTACTATATAAACATTTACTTTCAGAGACTTCAAACTGTCTTCACACCAGTATTCCATCACCGTAACGAAGTCGTCCACATTAGTTTAGTAAAAGCAGCAGCACTGTTGTGTTTTGATGATTTAAAAGTGGGTGGAGTCAAACAGTCTCCATGGCAGAAAATAGTCCCCAGGGAAACGTTTGCTTCACACAGCCAATTGTGAGCTCTGTAGTTCATCAATGGCAACAATTTTGATAGCAACAGAAGCAGAGTATTATAAAGTGGGTGTTTAAACCAAAAAAAAAAAGAAAAAGAAAAAGAAAAAGAAGAAAGAACGAAAATTGTATTTGATTCCTTGATTTGTTGCCATGTAAAATGTGGATAAATTGTAGTAAATAGAGCAAAGGTTCAAAATCACAGTTATGATCCTTTAAAAAAGCAGATATAGTGTGTGGAGCCTTCATTCTCAGGCATGCAATTAAAACTTTTTCATTGGACATGCAAGACAACTCAGGGTAACATACAAAATTCCTTTTTTTATATATATATATATCAGTATTAGTGTACCTTTGGTTGATAGTCAATCTTGTATGCTGTTTGCTGAAACTGCCGGATTTCTCTGATGATGTGGGAAATCTGAAAAGTATGAGAAGCAGGATGTCTAAATCTCTAATGGTAAACACACAAACGCACACTCACACAGTATTCCTTGTAACATTGCAGTGAACAAGATACAGTGGCAAGAGCATCATACCATCCTCATCTTTGAGAAGTTGACCAAGTTATCCTCCGTGTAGTTTGGTGTACCCTCCTCGATGAAAGCCAGATCAGTGAGGTACATCCCCAGATACGGCACACAGGGAGGATCACAGCTGGTGAGAGAAATGCACATCATCCACTTGTACCACATGTTGGCTTTATTGATCCAGTACAAAACAATGTCCTTGAACAGAACTCACTTCTTCAAAGCCTCCCTCAGGTTTTTGAACCTCCCTTCTGATGAAACCAACTTCTGTAGCTTGTCAATCACCGCTTTTGTCTAGACAAACAAGGTAGAAAGGGCATCAAGTACACATTCAGTAGACGTTCAAGATTCAAGAGACACAGCCGGTATGGAGATACGCACCTGCTTGGAAACCTTGAGCCAGGTCTTCTTGAGGCGGAAGACAGAGCTGCGGTTGAGGGAGGAGGTGATCTCGAGCACGGCGTTGTAATTATGGAGACAGCGGCAGATGTCTGCTACAGCCACCCATTTTTCTATCACCGCTACCCGAGTGACCACATCCTCACAGCGCAGGATCTCTGTGGCAATAAGGTTGCTTATCTTTGAGGGGATAGGGAAAAAAAGGCGAGAGTTTACTATTGAACTTATGCAAAAAAAGAAAAGCAACATTATGCCAGTTATTGTGGAGGCTGACGATTGTTGATTGGAACATACGTCATTGAAGTGCTTTGTTGTTTTCATGATATATGGTGTTTTTTCGTTTTTGTCGTTCTTCATCCAGCCTTGTCCGAAGAATTCTCTGCAAAATCACGTTGTACAAGAAAAAGTGGTTCAGCATCAGAAAAATAAAACACTGAATCTTTATGTGTGTTCGTCTTGACCACAAACATGAAGGTGTGATAGCACTCACTCATATGGGATGACTTTAAACACCAGGTGGTCCAGCAAGGTGAGCTGCTCTGCAATCTCCAAGGCGGAGTGGTTCTCAAAGGGCTCGGCCTTCACTCCTTCCGCCTAAAAGAGACAAAACAGCATTTAATCTCCTGAAGCTGGGCTTGGCAACCTCACATGTCGGTGGGATTAAATGGCAGTGTGGGGAAACTATTTGAAAAATTAGAACTTCGATTCCCAATAGTCATTAAACATGTCAGTGAACCAGCTTTCTCTGGACTGAACTAAAAGGTGTTTAGGAGACTGTCTGTGGTTCGGTATCAGGTTTTAATTCTTCACTTCCTGTGGCTGAAGTGTGCATACCAGACACCCGAATTGGAGTGAATCTATGGTTTCAATTGATGGGGATGGTCTTTTATTGCAGCTTCACTCCTGGCAGCCATTACTTACCAATTTTGTCACTTCTTCAAGGCTGATCTGATTGTCGCCATGATCTTCCTGAGTTAGAGTCCTGATCCAGAGGAAAAACAACAGTAAAGATCCATGCGTACAGTCTAGTAAATATGTTAATATGTGTGGTAAATTCTAGTCCTTCTTCTAAAACTAGATAGCAATACCTGATGATATTGGCAGCTGCCTTCCTCTCCTGGGTCAGCAGCTCAGGGTCATGCATCACTTCTTCCAGGAAGGCAATGACCTTTGTCTTCAGCTCGTTGTTGCTCTCAAAGTCCTGGAAGCAAAGAGAGAGCACATATCCTTGTGTCCTTAAAGGAAATATCACACGCTACCAGTGTCAGGCCTGCAAAGATGCAATCTATGGCTGCACTGCATTATCGAGGGCCGACACAAATATCTAAGGTTTACCATTTATCTTTTAGAAAGTTAAAAACATTTCGGATATCAAACTCCACTGCAGCTGCCCTGGAAATATCTCGATGTGATCAACATTTGACCAGTTATCTGCTGCAACAAGGTATGCCAACAAACCAAAATCTTGGCTTGGAAATAAAAGGTACATAAGTAATAAGCGATAACTAATTTGTGAGCATTAAATAATTTCAGTGGATTTTGCCTCTAAAGATACCTCAAGAATATGCTCGATTATCTATATTTGAGCTGTATTCAACAGACAGACATATAGGTGGAAAATGAGATTTTCAGAATGGGATTTACTCCATTGTTTATAGACATTACAGATGCAAAAAAATATTTATAATATTTATGATATTTGTGTTTGCCTTTGTTTTCTCTGTTGTGGTATTTTCTGTGTTCTTTTGTCCTTCATGTTATTACATACCAACTTGTTGCCTCCTGCTGACCTGCCTTGTGTTACCTGCTCTCCACCCTTCTCCCAGCCAATCAGCTCCCTGCCTGTTCCCTTGTCCATCCACCTGTTCTTGATTCCTTGATCAGTTCAGTTTTCTGTTCTGTTTGTACTAGTTTCTTGTTTTTGTCTTTGGTTTTGTCTCCTGCTCCCAGCCTGTTTAGATTACAGAATGGATGATAATGATTTTAGCACTGTAATACACGTTGTATTTGTATTATTTTACCGGAGAGTGTTTGGACACCCAGTGCCTCAGCACATTCAAGACTCTGTTGGTTGCGGCTCTTCTGATGACAAACTCTTTGTCTCCATTCCTCTGATCTGTAGGGAAGCCTGGAGATAAAAGTTTCATATGAGTTTTGACATGGCAGCTCTCATCAGCATTATGGTGTATATTGTTTTGTGAATGACAGGGAATTTTTGACAGCAAGGGAATCTAAGGTCAGTGGTGCTTTGTCATTCTTGGCAGAACAGGTATTTTATCCTTCCATTAACCCTCCTATTCTGTTCATTTTGGGCTAACACTCATGAGGTTCCCGGTCACATGTGACCGGTAACATTATATTTGATTATAAATCCACTATGATACATATTATCACCTAATGTTGTGTTAGATCTTTTTATCAACTTCTGCTCTTGTGAAAATGACAAGTTTTTAACTTCTATTTGCTATGTATGTGCTGTAGGCCTAATTTACCTGAGATCATACCATTCGTTTTTTAGGGAAAAAAACATTATATAGATATTATTTTGACTATAACAAATACTCAGATGAAACATATTGTAGTATTTATCACAGAGTACTTCATTTCAGTGTTTTCCAAGGACTCTGTTTTGAAAACATTTCAATTTTCTAAATAGTGGCAAAAAAATAGCATCTTTTGTGTTCCCGTCAGCATTGACCATTATGATTTAGTTAGTCATCCTCATGACATTTTCACATGGAAGCTGACCATTCCTCTCAGGTGGGGATGAGGTCCAGGAAAAATGACCATTTTTGGACTGAAAGGTGACCACAACTTCAGCTGGGTCTTCTTCCTGACACCTGACACCTGACAGGTGTCAGGTGTCAGGTGACAGGTGACAGGTGTTGGCAGTTCCCGTGGTAGGTTCCCGTGAGGGTTGCCATGGAAGCCAAAAAGGGGCAAAGTTGTGTGTGTCTGTGTCCATGTGTGTGTGTGTTTGTGTGTGTGTGTGTGTGTGTGTGTGTGTGTGTGTGTGTGTGTGTGTGTGTGTGTGTGCCTGCTCAAAGACACCTACATGTTGGGGTGCGGGAAAGAAGTCTGAGAGACACTTTCCCGTGGGGGTTGCCATGGAAGCCAGAAAGGGGTATAAGGTGTGTGTGTGTGTGTGTGTGTGTGTGTGTGTGTGTGTGTGTGTGCCTGCTCAAAGACACCTACATGTTGGGGTGTGGGAAAGAAGTCTGAGAAATACTTTCCCATGGGGGTTGCCATGGAAGCCAGAAAGGGGTATAAGGTGTGTGTGTGTGTGTGTGTGTGTGTGTGTATGTGTGTGTGTGTTCACACACATCTGTGTCTGCTCAAAGACACCTGCATGTTGGGGTGTGGGAAAGAAGTCTGAGAGATACTTTCCCGTGGGGGTTGCCATGGAAGCCAGAAGGGGTTATAAGGGGGTGTGTATGTGTGTGTGTGTGTGTGTGTGTGTGTGTGTGTGTGTGTGTGCCTGCTCAAAGACACCTACATGTTGGGATGTGGGAAAGAAGTCAGAGAGATACTTTCCTGTGGGGGTTGCCATGGAAGCCAGAAAGGGGTATCAGGTGTGTGTGTGTGTGTGTGTGTGTGTGTGTGTGTGTGTATGTGTGTGTGTGTTCACACACATCTGTGTCTGCTCAAAGACACCTGCATGTTGTGGGAAAGGAGTGTGGGAATGTGTTTAACTCTATTTTATAGACTAATTGTAGTCTTACCCATTCATTTCTAATGACCGGTCATTTGTGACCGGGAACACGATGGGTGTATACAAGTTAAATAAAACATTCAAAAATTAATAAAAATTCTCCAAATTTATTTTATGTGTTCAGATGCCATGTGTGAACAAAGTCATGGAACCTCATGACAAACAGATGAAATTAACTGCATTTTTTGGAGAGAAAACTTGTACACCGGTCAGATTTGACCGCGAACACGACAGGAGGGTTAAAGCTGGAATTTAGTCTTGATAGGTGTGTCTGTGTACCTGTGCTGGCGAGGGACATCCGTCGATATTTTTCCTTGGTTGGGGTGCCCTCATTGGCGCCGGCTGTAGCAATAGCAAATGCAGATGCAGCTGATAGGGCGCTACGGTTGTTGTCCAGCTCTCGACATGAGGACATCACCATGCCGTTGTTGTAGGAAAACAGGGAGAACTCTACGGGGAAGCACAGCCATAGGGAAACGTGACTGCCTCTGTGAGCTGGCAAGAGATTCACTTTGATGCCACATGAATTATCTGGGGATTTACTTTGTGAATGGAGACATAACATGGAAAATGTTCTGACTTTCACAAATAAAGAAAATGTCATTATCTGAAGCTTGTGGTTTTCACGCAGGCTCTTTCAGGGTTTCTTCTATGGGCCATTTAACTGATTGTGAATCAGTGCAGGCTATAGAGGCAGGATGTGTTTTTTTTTTTCTCTTTGCTGAGGCCTCCACTAGGGGGTACTAGAGCCTAACACTTCTCTCTCCCTGCAGAATTTTCTTTACAAGAGGCTTTGATATTCAAGATGGTTGCAGCTAAATATAGCCGCCAAATATCAGCATAACAGAGGAATCAACAGATTCTCCGCAGTCTGCTATGTTTAAATCCTGAGAACATAGAGGCATCATAAGAGGCTATATATGAGACACAAACTGTTTCTCAAAAGAGACATCATAAGAGGCTATATGTGAGACACCAACTGTTTCACAGATTCAGTTAATTCATGATTTTCAGGCCAGTGTTTGCTTTTAAAATCTGTTACATGATTTTGTCATAACATTTGTGAGACACAGAGGATCTCAGCTACAGTGAAACAGGCTTCATTACTGGGGGCGGAAGGGAAAACACGCTCCTGATGTAGTTGCTATGACACAAGTTTCCCTAACACCTACTCAAGCCAAGCATTGGCTTTCCCCACATCTTCACAACCATCCACCCATCCACCAGCATACATTTCATATGGCTTATACTGGGCACAATGCAGTGTCTCTAATATAATACACTTTTTTTGCTAAAGAAATGTTGTCATGTTGATCGGCTACAACCTAACACTGAGTCAGAGCTTTCATTTCCATAAAAAACAATTACCTGTCTTTTGGCAATGAAATAATATGTAAATTGTGAGGATATTTTCAACCTCTCACATTGTTTTCTTCATGCCATCGTTATTTCTTTTGTCAAACACAAAAATGTGTGGTGCTAACTGATTAATGAGGCATTGGCTAGGATATGGGATACAGGTGGCATGCCAGTGTGTGCTTCAGGAGCTTGGAGATCACACTACTGAGCCGTAATGATGTCATTGTGTTGTCTGGGACACAATGTACCTGAAGAGTTTTTGCACTTGACATTTTTGGGGGTTGTTGGTGACTTGGTAGGAGAGGATTCTGGGTCTGCTTCATCACTCTGATTTTGATCATTGTCACTTTCTTCCCGTACAGAGAGATCTGTGTAAAACCAAAAGCACACAGTTTAGGCAACACATAGATACAGGAAAACTAACATTGAAAATAAACATAGGAATATTTTGACTGAGGTTGGGGAAAGGTTAAGCAAAACAAAGCCCCCTAGGCTCACATACCTTGTTTGCACACAGAGGCATCCTCTACCTTGTCCGTCTTGGCTTCTCCCTCATCGGGGATTTTGTTTGCGATCGGACTGGACACATAGAGTTTGTTGATGTCCAAGGTGGTCTTGCTGAATGGGGACATGGAGGAGTACATGCTTGCATAGCCATTTGAAGAGCAGCTGAGGGCAGCCAGGTCAAGAGCCTTGCCCCCAGTAATGATGGGGATGTTGAGGGAGAGCTTGCGTCGGCGGTTTGGGGATGAATTCTTGGCAATAGCCAGGGGCGGAGGGGAGGAGAACTTTCGACTGGCTCGAGGGGAGCTGGGAGGCTCTCCGTACAGGAGCTTGCTGTTCTGGCTGCTAGCAAAGAATAACTCCAGAGACCTGCATCAAGGGAGGATATATGCGTTTGAATTTAGGAATATGTTTCTTTGATATTTGGTAAGGATACTCTATGTTTTAATCTACTCATCAGTGAAAAGAGCTTAGCTAAATTCAGAACACAGTCTAAATTATTTATGCAAACCAAGTCAGCCACAGCAACAAGAAGTCCCTGTGCAGCCGCGTCTCGTTGTTTTAGAATAGGATACAGGCTGCAGTGTTGCAGAAAACCTCTCCCTCTCCCTGCCACCCTCCTGGCGACCTCACGGGTTCCCATAAATAGCACAGCGAGTGATAGTGCGCATGGCCACTGCTGACACAGGCAGCCGAGTGGAGGTGTCTCACAGAAACATGACAAGCGCCACAGGAGAGCGTGCTGCAGGGCGTGGGCATGGGGAGCTCCCCCTGATCTAAACCTCAGAGTGGGGCTCTCTCTCTAGGCCTGCGGAGGGGCTCTGGTTAGTTAGCCCCACTGCAACACGCCATCAATATTTCACACTATGGATCTTTTGCAGACAAGGAGAGGGGAGGGGAGGGTGGAGTCCTGCAGCATGGAGGTCGGTTGCCATAGAGCGACAGAGCCCAGTTGAGACACTCCCAGGCAGGCAGGAGAGACTGGACCCAATTACTGCCTTCTACCACTGAACACACACATGCTTCCATACGCACGTACACACACACACACACACACACACACACATGCGCATGTATACACACGCGCTTACACTCACACACACACACACACATACACGCACACATACACACATGCTGATACAGAAGCATCATAGAGCCTGTTCTCCTCTACTCTTCCATCTGCTACTTCACCAAGCCACAATCACCAACAGGAACAAACAAACCCAAAATTACACACACACACACACACACACACACGCACACACACACGCACACAGCCTCTAAGATCATAGGACTTTCCACTAGTCTCACAAACCTAAACACGAATGCTGTCACACATAAAGCCCTTACAAGAGCACATGACCCTGAACACCCCCTAAACCCTCCTCCCATCCAGCCACAGAGACAGATCTGATCTGTTAAAAAAAAAAAAAAAAAAAAAAAAAAAAACAGGCTCACTTCATCCATCTGCCGTTATAGCTCTTAAATGCCTCATAATATCATGGATTTCATTCTTTCTTTCTCCCCACCCGTCTGTCAGTGTATCTACCTATACCCCCCCACATATCAAGACACACAAAAAAGAGTTGAAAATGCTCAACTTGATAAATATCTGTTAATAGGAGAGAAGAAAACAAATCTGTAGGAAGGTCAGTCATTGGCAAGATGTAAAACCAGCTGAGAGGAGGAGGAGGGTTGCAAACATGGGCGCTATGAATCACCCATTTCAGATTTCACTGGTATTTGATTGTGACCCATGTGAGTATTTGAATTTGATCATTTATGGGATTGGAATGGGTGTTGTAGGGGTAGCTTTCTGAACTCATTATCACCTTGACCAACAATATTTCCTCACTCAAACCACTGACGATCCCATGAATGGTGAAATTCAAATGATTAAATTTGTGCATTTTCATGGATGAATTGAAAACAATACACACACCTGTATTTGTGCCAAAGGGGCATTGTTGTCAGTCAAACATGCAAGTAAGCATTGCATTGATCAGAGGACCACAGCCATGAAACTTCTCAAACACAACAGAACAATCACATCTTCATGCAGCATGGTAATAATATCTGGGGCAATGCCAAACAACTGAAATTACTGTAAATGTTGTCAAATCCTAGTAATGTCTAAATGTGTCTCAAGTTAATGTGACTCACCGAGCAGGGATGGCACTGATTGGCTTCTTGTAGATGGTGATGAGTTTGTCTAGCACCACATCAGCGCTGGTGAACACGCGGTAGGAGTGCAGAAAGGTGTTGAGGAAGTCGATGGAGAGGAAACGGAGGTCGGTCAGCCTCTCCAACAGGCGCTCCACACTGGCGTAACGGATCTGCAGCACCTTGCAGGAGTTCATCATCTTGCTGAAGCGGATGTCCACGTCGTCACAGTACAGGCTGGAGTCTGACCTGCTCAAATATCGAGCCAGCGTGAGAATAGGAAAAACAAGGAAAAACAGCAAGCAGTTGCACGTATGTGAACGAGGCTCACTTGATCATCTGAGGCACTGTGACTTTAGAGTTGTCTTCGAAGGCGTTCATCATCAGCCCATTGCAGCGAATGTTGTCTATGCACTATAGGAGACAGAGCAGACACGGGAAATGTGAGCGAGTACTGTAATGTGTAGGGTTACTGCCGACATCCTTGCCCCCTTGCCTGACTGCTGGAGAGTGTGATGCATGTTGACGTGCCTGGCTAATGTCACTGGTCCACGCAGATTTCTCCTGCCTTGAGGAAGCCACCAGGATGACTGTGAATGACTGGCTGTCTTTGGGCTCCACCACAATCTTGAAGTCCAGGTGCTCCATGTCCTGGCCACTCTTGTCTGATTTGGCTTGAAGGCAAATTCACATACACATTCAGTCACAGATTTACTTAAAGATACAGTTACAGATACAAATACAAACACACATCATTTCCAATTTTTTACATAAGTGGTAATGCTTATGCAAAAATTCTGTGTTTTTTTTCCCCAAACAGCGAAAATATCCATCTGTTTAAAAAGCAAAATTGTTATTTGAAGTTCAACATGTGTTACATCACTGGGGTCAGGGAACCCCAGGGGTCCTTCAGGGGCTTCCATGGGCAAAACAGTCAGATTTGCCTATAATTTAATTCACCTACTTTATTGTTATAATACAAATTAAACAAAAATGTAATTGTGAGTGATTGCATTAACCTTATGTTTTAATCTCAGTTCTTTAAATCTATTTCAAGTTCAAGTATGATGGTAAAACAATTAAATACTTAACACACACCAAAAACTTTTCATTTCAGTGTCTACTGGGCAAAATCATTGCAAATGGAGGTCTGTGACTTTATGAAATCACTTAAGGGCCAGGAACATGAAAAACTTCATCATTCAGTCAACAAAAGAAACAAGTAGCTCACTATCCTTTAAAAACTGCAATAGTTAATCCAGATTTTTATGGTATCAGTTACTTTGACTGCATATTGCTTTTAATGGTTGACTCACTTTGGAGCATAACTCTTCAGCTGTTCCATATATTAATTATACAATATTAATAAGTTCCAGCGTACTGTAGTAATAATAGATTATATACCACATTACACATGGTACATATGGTGCACATTTCTGTAAGCTGCTGTATGAATAAAACACTGAGGTACTCACACTCGTCATCTGTCCCCTCAGGGTCCTCCATAAGAGTGCAGTCTATAAGCGAGACCACTCCATTCTGAAAATGACATTCAGTATACATTTAGTATCTGCACAGCTGCCTCATCTGGCTCAACAGCCAATATCAGTGGTATTGCAGTCTATACCAGCATAACATACAATACATTTACAGTAAAATACGTATAATTATAATTACACAAGAAAATAGCAGTTAAAACTATAATGTAATGCACATAGAGAGCTGCTGCAAGTACAATGGAGCTTAATGGGAGAAAAAGCTGTGCTCTAAGTCTTCTATGCTGGATTTATTTTTGTCTTTGTTTAAAACTGCTGCAAATCACCGAGTCTACAAAGAAGCCATTGCTGTTTTATTTTTGTGGGTTGGCACTGAAACCTGACAGCTAATTTTGTTTTAGAAATGTGACTTTTTTCTTCTTTTTTCTATTAAACGCTATTGTAGCTGAGACTGTCATCCAGTGGTGTAACTGGATTAACTTTGGCTACTTAACTGTGGAATAAAAAAAAAAAAAAAAGAAATCAACATGAAACAAACAAAATGGCACCACAATCACAATGTAAATCACTGATCTAAGTTTTTAAATTGTTTTTTAGCCTTGAATTTTCTTTAAAGTAATAAGTTGTAGTATGGTCAAATAATGTCACTGCACAACACAAATTAATGACAGTATCAGCTACAGGATCCAACCGTGTACTATAATGAGTGCCTATATATGAGCATGGCCCATATGTATAGCTCTGGTGGTCAGTGCTGCTGATAAAAGCCATGACATCTTTAACCCGGTAGCTCTCAACCCATGTGAGTTAATCTGTTTAGTTTAGCTCAGGGAGTCAAGGTCTGTGGTGCCACAAATTGTGATATTTGCATGGGGCAGCTCTAAGGCCAGGTCAGCAGCTCAAGGCCCACCTTGGTGAGATGAAGCTTTCCCCCCGAACCCCGGGTGCAGATGATTAAATGCTTGGAGAAGAGAAAGCACTGCCTTTCCCCCTCCTTCTTGAGAGACAGAGAGCCCAGTCGCCCGCGAGTGATCTTGCCCTTCTCACTCATCGGCACCTGAATGAGAGACCCTGTATGTGGGAATGAATGGGTGTGTGTATGTGTGTGTGTGTAAATAGGATACAGATAGAGGACAGAGAGAGATGGGGAAAGAGATACATGTGTAAATGCCAGAGGAGAAGACGGGGGGTAAGGAACAGAGAAATGGAGTGAGAGGAATGCAGAGCGGGGAAACCAAATAACACGGTATCAATAAGAATTGCTTGTCCTGTCTATGAATTACTTTACTTAGGTACAGGTATATTCATATGGGATATATGGTATTAAACACATAGGATTAAATAATTTGCTATTTCTATCTTCCCTTTCTAAATCCATCAAGGCCTGTTGGGGATGTGTGACATTTACAGTCCCAGATTCATCATCGTTTTGCCTCAGAACAGTCTAATTACACTTGGAAATTAAAGAGTCGCCTCACGAGGAGTACATGCTGTTCCTCAGAGAGAGATCGGTCTTTTTTTTTTTTTTTTTTTTTGAAATCTGAGAATTTCCCTGGTAGAGGCCTGCCGAGGTTTGAAGATGTGAGAACATGGATCAGGGCTGTCAGACAGGTGAGGGACAGGAAATCCACAGCTACAGCTGTGCTGCTCTGTGTAATCTGTGGTTCCTCAGCTTGGAGCAGATCTGAAGTACAACATTTGAAGGCAGGAGTTACCTTGTCTTACAAACGTCTGGCTGGTGTCGAGGAGAATCTCGCAACCCTCTACGATCATGCGCTCTATTGCCAGGTTCTTCCTGATGTTCTCTGTTTCACTCACTTCATCGTGCATAATTCTGGGGAAAGGACATTTCATCAGTCTAATTTGATCTGTGCGGGACAGCATCACGACACTACTATACTATCGGACTGGGCAGTATATCAATATTATATCAATATTGTGATGTAAGACTAGATATCATTTGGGATTTCCTGATTTCCTGATTTGTTTTTAAAAGGCTGCATTTCAGTAAAGGGATGCAATTTTCTGAACTCATTAGTCTGTTGTAGCTGTTCCAATATCCTATCCAATGATTGTTGATCAAAAATCTCTCATGATTGCATCAATAGCAATCCCTTCAGTATGATCACAATATCGATATGGAAGGATTTGGTCGAAGATATTGTCACATTTGATTTTGTTCAAATAAATAAATACAAATGAATGCCCAGTAGCCAAAAAATCTTACTTCATTACTTCAACATTGTTCATGCATTGCTGATAGTGTTAAGCATTGACATGTTACAGAGAAATGTGTTCAGTCAATGTTTTATATTCCTGCATTTTTCTATTCTCTTTATCTCTCTCTCTCTCTCTCTCTGCCTCTCGGTTTCTCTCTTGCTCTCACCCTATCCCGTTTAGTCTCGTTATTTTTGTTATCACATGTGCCTTATTATTCTAGTTCCCTTGGTCTCCGCCTTACCCGCTTTGTCCTATCCAGCGCCTCCAGTGTTTCCCCTCCAGTATCTGTCCCTGCCTCCTTACCAGCAGTGTCTTGTCTTCCTGATTAGTTCCTCTTCCTTGTGTATTTTCCCTGCCAGTTTGTAGTCCTGTTCACCTGCTTGTTCTTGTTGTTTCCTCTGCGTGACCTTCCTGTTTTGCATTCCTGTTTACCTGTCACCTGTTTTTTGTCTTGTGAATCCTGATTTGGAAGTGTTGCTTGTTTAGAACCGCTATTACGGTGTATGACCTCTGCCTGTCTTTTGGACTACGCTGCTCAGACACTCAATAAAAGACTTCTATCATAATATGTGCCGGCCTGTCATCTCCTTGGTTTTGGGTCCTCATGTCTGCACACTGTGACACAAAAAGATCAGTTTTCTTCTTCAGCTTATGTGTTGTGTGAGGTTTGGTTATGGCGATGTTGTGCCGATGTACCTGGAGAGTTCCTCCAGCTTAGATTTGGCATAGTCCAGACTGTTTCTCTCAACATGTTCATGAGGTGTGTGGGCCAGCAGCTCATGGAGCGTAAGAATGTAGCGGGGAATCTGGAGAGACAGAATAGAAAACAGCAGGGGAGTTACACTCAAATAATAACTTACATGCATGCATACAGGGTGTAATGTAATAGCATTTGCACACATAAATACATGTACAGGAATATACATGTGTGGATACACACAATGGTGAGAAGTAGATCAGTGGGGTGCACTGTTGTAGCTATGGTCATCAGCAAAATTTATTATCAACACAGCATAGCCCAAAGAAGGGCCCAGCAGAGCGCACTGTGGGGAAACTGTGTGCTTTGCCAGAAAATGGTCATTATTAAAACCTGAGCTTCAAAAACATCCACTTTTTATGAACATGAAAAACACTAGAGTCATATTCTGAACTAAAGCAGACAAATTGTTATGGTAATCAGTGACTCTACTATATGGGAGATGTTTTAGAGACACCAAACAGAGTCAGAGCATTCAAGAAGAGGTGACATCTTTGAAACAATGTCTTGACTGAGCACAGAAATTGTGTGTAACACTGAGACAAGAAAACAGTAATAGCGAAAATGATATTTTGGCAAAACCAGGAATTAATGAGTTAACTACCTTGGTTGGAAATCTTAAAACTTGGTTAGAATATAAAAAAAAAAAAAAAAATGGATCGGGGGAGGACGCATTATATTGTAAGGGAAAAACTCAGAATTTCCAATATTAAAGTAATACAATTCTGAGAAAAAAAAAAACTTGAAAATTTTCAGATTATGAAGTCACAAATTCTCTATTTAAGTTGTAAATTTATGATGTAAAATTATGAATTTATGTTTTTTTTTTTAAAAAAATTTAATTTAATTTTTTTTTTTTTTTTTTTTTTTAACTTTTATTGTGGTCAAGGAATCCCTTCACCTTGCAATCAGAAAGAAGAATAATAACCCTTAAAATTGACCCGTATGGTGATTATTGGGTAAGGTAGAGAGAGAGACTATTATTAGGGTACAATGAAGGTTAAGGCACAATTAAGATACCAAACCAATATACTGACATAAAACAAAGTAAAAAAAAAAAGAAAGAAAAACACGCCTAAAGCAAAATAGAAAATGCACATGATAACTACACAACAATAGAACAAATAAGGACTGTAGTCCAAGTTAAAGCCTAAATAGCGCATTTTTAGAGGAATATTTGTGAGTTTTCCAGCCTGATCTCATTGAGCCTGAGGGCTCTGATGTAGAAAGCTGGATCACAGTCTCCAGCTCAGACTATTGAACAACTGAAAGGGAGATGCCAGAGGATCTCAGGCTGCACTTGGCTCTGAGACATAGCTAGGCATTAGTCCAAGACATACCTTATAGGCGATCAGTAAAATTTCAGACTTAAGGTAGTCTGGTTGCCACTGATGTAAGGCTAACAAGTGGGCAATATGCTGTATTACACTCTGCTGGGGAAGACGGGTGTACAGGGAGGGAAAGTAATCAAGGTGTGATGAAACATGGGGACAAAAAAATGGTTTCCTGGTCATTAAGAGACAGAAAAGCACTTTTTTTTGGATATTTTCACAAGATGTGGAAAACATGACCGCACACCTTTCTCAACATGTTTGTCCAGATTTAGATGTGAATTAAAAATAACTCTAAGACTCCTTAAATTTGAAGATACATTCTTGGAGCATGTGATAAGGGGGTTGTTCATTTTAGAGCTAACATTGTTGGGCCTGATAACAGCTTCACACCATTTCAGTTGTACAAATTTAACAGACACACAGCTTTTAAAGGTAAAATTGCACTGAAATGAGGACGCTTTAGACTCAACTAACAAAAAACGGAATAAGTATGAAATGTGATGGTTGAGTGTACATGGTTCTCATCAATGGCTTGACTCACTGATGTCACCTGAGTCTAAATGGTCCTTTCGTGAATCAACCCTCAGTTTCACATGGTGCATCTTTAATATAGAGAAAACAGCTGCATAACGTGGTGAGTGCTTGTGTTTACACACAGTTACAATTTGTAGATTCATGGAAACAAACACTATGGTAAGAAATTATATGACCCATGGTGAAATACATACATAGAGGAAAGGACTAGACCTAGAATGGCAGTGGTGCAATAGTGCTGCATTCGTCCCCTCATGAACTAATGTATCAATGTATCGATGAGAGGAAGATGCTAACCTGGAACATGGGGTAGGTGAGGAAGGTCTCCAGAGTTCTCTCCTCACAGTCGGGCTTGGCCTCATACTGCTTCAGCAGCTTGTCAAAGTCCCGGTTCTGCTTGCAGTGGGCCAGGATCTGCAGGCTGTACTGGTGGTTCCTCACAAACTCCTGGTAGATGTTCAGCATGGGCAGCAGGATGTCAAACAGGTCCGCTGAGGAGAGAGCCACACCAAGGAGAGATGAGTCTCAACGATGAAGCAAACAACACCGAGGGCATCTACTGTAGATTAAACCATCATCATAATTACTGACACAGAAGTCAACTTTATTTGTTTAGCCCTTAATCACAGTTACAGTCTCAAATTGCTTCCCAACACCCACATGATGAAACAATAAATGAAAATGAAATGAAGAAAGAAGAGGAAATGGTGCTTACCCAACACTAATGTTGGCCAGCTTGCTATTCTGGCTTTTAGACCCTGGTAAAATATCTGATGTAGAAACATGATAGTTTCACTGAAAAAAAGCAAGATATTATGGGGGAAAATATTAGTGATAGTGATATGAAATATATGCAATTCAACCTCACAAATCATGTTTTATTCAGTGCAAGCCCAGATGTGAAACAGTGCGCATGAAAGCACGAGTGTGCAGGCTTTGTGTGTGCACGCATGTGTGTGCATGTTTACATGCGTGGCAAAGAGGTGCTGAGAGCGTGCATGGGTGAGTGCGCGGTTATCTTCTGAATAGGCCTGTGGGGGTTCACACAGATTACTGTATTGTTGTACTGTCTGTTGTATTCCATTGCATGTCTGCATGTTCTTTGTTTACTGTACTCACCCTACTGTAGCGACAGAAAACTCAACATGGAACCTTTTATTGAATATAACTAGGAGACTTTATTCATGTCAATCATTTCATTTCAAACATACAGTGACTGGTCAGACAGCGTTTCCAATCAATGTTTTCCCACAAGAGAATTAAAAGCACAGCATGAATGAGGATAAAGAAGCCCACCTGTTGAGGAATATGCTGCTGACATCGTCGTGGGTGATGGGAGGCTTCTTGGAGCTGGCTGCCATGCGGAGCGGCCTCAAGAAGTTGTTCACCAGGATGTGGAGCTGCTGGACGTACTCGGCCTCCGAGTCCAACATGCTGAACACCACCTGGTTCCTCTTCCTCATGCTCTCTGCGTGCGGTGAGCGGATGTAATCCTGGATGATGGTCTTCCACTTCCTTCTGCAGATCCAGCCTCGTAGGAAGCTCTGGACCTGCAGTGGAGCGGGGTTTTTTAAGGCCGTGGTCAGTTTCTAAACATAATAATAAACTTGGTAAGAATATGGAAACAGGTTTAAAATCACAGGCTTTACTTTTTTGATCTTCTTGATCTCTGAGTCGTCCTCACTTGGGGCAGCTGTAGGGCTAGAGTGGATCTTCTCGTTGTCTTTGAGCAACCCAGCAATCTGCCACAAAAGTAGTATCATCATTCCCAGTGACATATTCCCCTTCACTTCCCAGCATGTAAACAAAGTAACTGAGTCAAACAGGACAGGACCAGTAAGCATTTTTTGAAGATAAACCATTAAACTGACCAAACTAGCTGTGTTCAACTGGCGGTTAACTCTGCATGAATATTTATTTATATCGATCATTTAAATGCAATATTACTATGTACCGAGCTGTCCTGCACAGACTGGAACTGCCTTGAACTGTTTGAAGGTAAGTGTCTCCATTTACTTTGTAGAAAGTGAGAGAGTTAATTATCATTGCATTTCATAGAGGAGATGCAATATAAAGCCCTGTTCATGCATATTCAGCACATAATTTGATTTCAAGCATCACATTTGCACATTAAAGTAAAATGACTATTTGATCTGAAGAACACAGGAGGGAACACAGCCCTATTGGTGCGATTGTTTCTGAGAGGAGATGCAAAGGGGAGCGTGGCTAGCCTGAGCACATCTCTTTGTGTCAGGATGGCGCTCCCATTTTTATCCTCCCTGTCTCTCATACTTTTTCACATATGAGATAAACATAAAAATAATCTGTGTATGCTGCAATGTAATGTTTTCCCACAGATTGTCCTGTTATTTGTGTCGTTGGCAGGTTTGGAGGAGCATGTGATGCACACACATATTGGGATGGTCTGTGCGTATAATGCAAGACGTGTTGTTAATATATGTTTTTTGTGCCAGTTCAGAAGTCTATTTATGGTGGGTCTAGATGATAATGTGCAGGGCCGCCACGAATAAGTCCACAGAAGGAAAATCCAGCAGTTGTTAGCTTTTGCGGTCTTGTCAGAAAGGACAAAACCCTGGAAAATTTACCAGAGCTTCTTTTACTGTTGAGGACCTTAACACTGCAGTGACTGCCATCAGAGGCTCCATTCATGTTCAATTCAACAAAAATAGCCCAAATAAATACTACAGAGGATAAAGGAATCACAGTGAATATTACCTCTGACTTAAGCCTTTCAATCTCTATTTCCCCATCTTCTATCTGTTGTCGAAGTTGCTTAGCAACTGTTTTCTCTGTCTCCACAATCTGAAGCAGATGAAGATACTTCTGCATGAGAGTCTCATGCTCCGTGGCCAAGTTTCTGTAACTGTTACACACACACACACACACACACACACACACACACACACGTAATATGACTCATGTAACATTTAACTATTGAGACTTGAGAAACGAATTCTATGCTACTGTGTGTGATTGAATTTAACATCAAAGCAATCAGGTTTGTCTCATGAACAATCCATTTTTTTTTTTAAATCTGCATTATACCTTACATTGTAACCCAGCACATGAAACCATGGCAACATCCTTTACAGCTTAAGCACATCGGTCAAAGATTACTTACCCTGCACCAGCTAATTAAACCAATAATTAGCATGTCTGCACATTTCACTGATGTGTTCTTTTACCTGGCATGTGATATTGCAGCCACCCATTCATCGCAGTCCTTTACATCCTCAGTGCGTAACTCAAGTGCCTTTTGGTTTTCGTGGGTGAAGCTGACAGTGAAATAATACTGAAACAAAGAGGGGGAAGAGGGTGAAAAGTTCTAGGTTATGCAACAACAGAGGATATAACCATCATTAATGTAACAGGTTAGTGTGCCGCACAAAAGGGAACATTTATCGTGGGATACCCTCTACATATATCTATTATGAAGTGGTCTGACTGAAGCTTCTCAGCTGTTTTTTCTCTGTGTTTGTTCCACTGCCTCGCTGAAGACATCAAGAGGGTGATTTAAAACCACATAGGGCCTGGGGAAGCCACATCTTCCTCGCCCACCAGTGCAATTGATGGAGCACGCTGAGGGAAACCTCCCCCAACCTGGTTACTGGGATGGCTCTGGTTCCCATGAGGAAATGCCATAAGACATGGAGGCTGGAGCCATCGCCAATTACATAACTGTGTGATACCTGTTACCTAGCAACTCCACTCAGTGTGAACGGATAGCCTGTTTTTTTGCGTTTTTTTTTTTTTTTTTTTTTTTGCCTCACTCTATTTTAGATAAGCGTGCTTCCTTTTGCGTTTGATTTCTAACCGCAACTAATTTTGAGTGGTGTAGTTGTAGCAGAGAAACCACCGCCAGCATTTTTTTTAACATGTGGGTCCCATATTCTTTTTGCTTAGGAGTTTGTACAGTACCTCAGGCTGTTCTGTGTCCTTTCACATCATCGCTATATTTGATAGTATTGCTGATACTGATTCATGAAGACAAACCAACAAAAATAGCCACTTGGTAATGACTTTCCAACCTCTAAGACCTTCTCCGGCAAAGAAGCACCTCTTCAGACAAAAAAAAGTGCCTCTTTTGTCTCAAGAGGTGCTTTTTAGAAGAGGAAGGTCTTCCCTGGAGATTGTCAAATGATACAAAGGGGCAACAATTTGGATAAAGGTGACAACTCAATAGGGAGCATGACATTTTCATTAAATGTGGTGATTTTTGCAGGCATTCAAAGCATTACAACACATATTCCCACATAAAAGAAGCTTTTAGTAATGCCTAAATAGCTGCCAAACACGCCTGATCAGGGCAGTAAGATGCCAAACAATGCTAGTAAATTTGACCTTCTATCAATATGTCCTATTAAGCTTTAATTGCTTGTGCACCAGTTTTGCATGTTTGGGTTTATCTATATAGCAAAGGCCATTTTTTATGAAAACACAGTTAGAGCAGCCTGTTAAACACAATACCACAAGGTGCGCTGTGGCAGAATGAATACCCCAGCTGACACGGGTAAAATTTCATCTTTCTTGTGGACCGTGCCAGCCATGTTGAGTGAAAGCAGACTCTAATCTTTGGCCTGCAGATGTTCAACAGGCACTTATCAACCTGCAACTGATCATTATTCATGGCTGACTGCTCTTCCATCTTCACATTCATTAGGTATTCATCCTACCGTCAAAGAAAATCTATTTCTGGCAGGGAGGCATGCATGTTGTTATTGTAGTTTTCTCTCAACCTCTTTCGAAGAGCAGGGTGAGTGTCTGGTATGAGGCAATGTTAAGCACACTGTCTGTTTTATGTTTATGGCTGAGTCATGCACTCTCAAACACCTTTAATGGGTTTATGTTTTAACAAGTCTAAAATATATAAGCTTATAAGGCACTGATTAGAACTGATCTATCTATCTATCTATCTATCTATCTATCTATCTATCTATCTATCTATCTATCTATCTATCTATCAGCCGATTCTACATGAAGCCTACCTACATAGATAGAAAGATTTTAATAAATGGTTGCTCTAAAATCACTGTTATGTTCTTCTTTTATGGTGGCATAACTAAAAACTGAATAGTTATACCATGGATAATTGCCACTGGCTGATAAACACTCCTTTTTTATTACAGAAAATTCAAAAAAAGACTGCTGA